>NC_084574.2:30432500-30732500 GCF_033978685.3 Nerophis lumbriciformis
ATTTTAAACTGGGAGAGTCTTCACACATTTGCAGACTTAAAAGTGACCTATAAAGTACTGCATGTATTGGCTCCAGATCCTCTGGCAGAGTTCATCAGCCAAAGAAAAACAGCCGTGAGAGTGTCACTCCAGGCTCTGTCAGAGGTGACTGTTATATTCCTCTGCGCAGGATCACTTTCAGTAGGTCGGCCTGGTCAGTAAGGAGCGCAAATGTGTGGAACTCAGTACCTGAGGAGGTTAAACTGGTCACAACTTACAAGGCCTTCACAAAACAATTGAAAATGTGGCTTATCAACGCCTACAGCTGCCCGCACTAAAAGATGAGCCTGTTTTGATGCTATGTGTAAAACCCTGAAGGCTAGGCTATTTTAAGATTATAAGAAACTGTTTAACTCGCTGTGCTTTTACTTTTATGAATTCAATGATTCTTTCACACATCTCTTATGGCTTAACGACATGGTCCCAGGCACACCAGTCATCAATCAAGACCATTGAGTGTTTCTATAACCGCGCCTTGAAAGTCCTAGACAAGAAGAGTATACGATATCATCATTGCCAAATTCTAACCAAATACAATATTTTAAGTTTTACCAATTTCATTTTGTTTACACACAGTCAAACTGGTTTTTAAATGCTTAAATAACTCTGCTCCCCAATTGCTCTGCAAGGCAATTACAAGACTGCAAAGTGCTACCAGATCTACCACCCGAGCAACGTCAAAAGGCAACGGTTGCGTTCCATTTCGTAGAACATCTTTTGCCCAGACTGCTTTTTCAATAAAAGGACCACAACTATGGAACTCTCTACTTGCCACTTTCAGAAAACAAACACAATTGTGGCTAGTTGAGCAACAACCGTGTTCCCATGTTTAGTTTTTACTAATTTTTACTAATTGGTTCTTATCTAGTTTGCACTTTGTCTGTGTTATTATTATAATAATTATTATCATTATTGGCTTTTATCTAGTTTGCACTTTGTCTGTGTTATTACCATTATCATTATTATTGACTCCTCTTTGCCTCATTATTTTATTTTCCTATTTTAATGATGTTAGATCTGTGTTGTTGTTGTTGTTGTTGTTGTGGACAAGTGTTGTAAATTAGCTTTGGCAACAAACACTATGATGCATAAATTAGATGACTGTTTCAGATATCTGTGTTTCTGTATCTGTCCCTATTTCAAATAAACCAGAAGTAAGTACCGTATTTTTCGGAGTATAAGTCGCACCGGAGTATAAGTCGCACCTGCCGAAAATGTATAATAAAGAAAAAAAAAACATATATAAATCGCACTGGAGAAAACTATGAAACTATGAAAAAAACTGCAACTTATAGTCCGAAAAATACGGTAAGTAAGGTAAATGTTATGTTGTGATGTTGTATTTTATCATATCGTATATGTATTGTGTACTTTTTTTCTTTTTGTCTCTCTTTCTTTTCTTTTTCTGGTAACACTTTAGTATGGGGAACATATTCTGGGGAACAAAAACTTCATTTAGAGTCATTTGGACACTAGGGGAACATATAAGGGTTAGGGTTAGGGTTACTAATAAGCAATAATTCTGAGGTTATTGAGGGAAGACTCTTAGTTAATGGCTTACTGGTTGTATAATAAGGACATGCAGAATAAGGCATTAATAAGTACTTAATAATGACTAATTAAGAGCCAATATGTTACTAATTTGCATGTTAATAAGCAACTAATTAATGGTGAATATGTTCCCCATACTAAAGTATTACCCTTTTTCTTTTAAATTGTAATTTTACTGCCTTTTTTTACATCATGGCCGAGGGACTACAGATGAAAACTAGCCTTCTGGCTAATTCTGTCTTTTTTTAACCATGTGTAGTCATGTGTTTTATGAAATTGCATTGTCCCCCTTTGAAAAAAAAACAAATCTTAATCTTAACGTAAAGCGAAACCATTCTTATTGGGGCATGTCTCACCTTAGAGGAGAACTACTTTGGATCCAGCACCATCCTCTCAGTCGAGGGCTGCACTACCCTCTCTGTGAGGCCTGTGGTGTAACTGGGCTAGTTGGCAAACAACGATATAGAGCATACTTGCCAACCGGGAGACTCCCGAATTTCAGTGCCCCTCCTGAAAATCTACCGGGGCAACCGTTCTCCCGAATTTCTCCCGATTTTCACCCGGACAACAATATCAAAGGCCTACTGAAACCCACTACTACCGACCACGCAGTCTGATAGTTTATATATCAATGATGAAATCTTAACATTGCAACACATGCCAATACGGCCGGATTAGATTAGTAAAGTGCAATTTTGAATTTCCCGCGAAATATCCTGATGAAAATGTCTCGATATGATGACGTTTGCGCGTGACGTCACAGATTGTAGCGGACATTTTGGGACAGCATGGTGGCCAGCTATTAAGTCATCTGTTTTCATCGCAAAATTCCACAGTATTCTGGACATCTGTGTTGGTGAATCTTTTGCAATTTGTTTAATGAACAATGGAGACAGCAAAGAAGAAAGCTGTAGGTGGGAAGCGGTGTATTGCGGCCGACTGCAGCAACAACACAAACACAGCCGGTGTTTCATTATTTACATTCCCGAAAGATGACAGTCAAGCTTTACCATTGGCCTGTTGAGAACTGGGACAACAGAGACTCTTACCAGGAGGACTTTGAGTTGGATACGCAGACACGGTACCGTGAGTACGTAGCTGCGGCTTCCAAACATTTGATCGCTTGCCCGTACGTGCGTGCCGCTATGTGCATGTCACGTACGTAACTTTGGGGACTTTGGGGAAATATATGTGCTGTATGAACTTTGGGGAGGTGAACGATACTTTGGGCTGTGGGATTGAGTGTGTTGTGCGGGCCGTGACGGCACTGCCTTTAGCGTCCTCTACAACCTGTCGACGTATCCGCTTTTTCACCATACAAACAGCGTGCCGGCCCAGTCACATGTTGTATGCGGTTTCTGCATACACATGAAAGTGACTGCAAGACATACTTGATCAACAGCCATACAGGTCACACTGAGGGTGGCCGTATGAACAACTTTAACACTGTTGCAAATATGCGCCACACTGTGAACCCACACCAAACAAGAATGACAAACACATTTCGGGAGAACATCCGCACCGTAACACAACATAAACACAACAGAACAAATACCCAGAATCCCTTGCACCCCTAACTCTTCCGGGCTACTATATACACCCCCGCTACCACCAAACCCTGCACCCCCCACACCTCAACACCAATCCCCCCTCCAATCACCCGAATTCGAAGGTCTCAAAGTTGGCAAGTATGATATAGAGTCAACGAAGGATGACGTCATAGCGGGCCGACTTCCTATCGCATCCTACGAAAAAACTGAGGTACTATTGTAGCAACAGCTATTAATGAAGTATATACTGTCTGCAGTGTGTTTTGAGATGGTATTGTGCAGAGGTGACTGTGTGTTATATTTGTTTATGTACATGGAGCACGGTGCCACAGGTGGAGCAGGAATGCTCCACATCCTTGCATGTATCAATGCACAACGGGATAAAAGCGAAGGGCCATAAGCTGTGAGGGGAGAAGCACCAGAACAGAGTCAAAAAAATATGTTGTATTGATATGAACGTGTCGGTTTCAACTCACCACAACAGTAGGAGCGTGATAACAATGATCCAAGTCAGTGTTCCAGTTTTGTAGCGGGTTCGAGTAATGCAATGAGTATGGCAATTACTACACGTCACCTGTCCGGGAAGATCTGTGAGCAGGCTCTGCGGTGCTACAATCACAAAAACAAACAGATATAACCATAGGCGCCCATCTACTTTTCTGTCAGTGGGTGAATTAGTGTTGTCCCGATACCAATATTTTGGTACCGGTACCAAATGTATTTCGGTACTTTTCTAAATAAATTGGACCGCAAAAAATGTCATTATTGGCTTTATTTTAACCCAAAAAATCTTAGGGTACATTAAACATATGTTTCTTATTGCAATTTTGTCCTTAAATAAAATAGTGAACATACTAGACAACTTGTCTTTTAGTAGTAAGTAAACAAACAAAGGCTCCTAATTTAGTCTGCTGACATATGCAGTAACATATTGTGTCATTTATCATTTGAATGTATTATTATTAATGGAAAACCCCTTGAGATGCCGCATCTCGTTTTCAATGAACACAATACAGTACAACACAGGACAAGTTACACAACAAACAATTACAGACAATCATTAAAGACAATTTTGCTCAGATACCTCTCAGCTCACACAACTCTCTCAGAATTTACAATATTTACAATAGAATAACATATAATGCGGTAAAATAAATATAATATTATCAAATTAAATTCCAACCAAGGACATACTATATACAGTAGCACTCAGTTTTAAGATAAACAAAAAGAGACATTCTATTATTTTGTCAACATTATTAAGGACAAGTGGTACAAAATGAATTATTAATTGTCATGTCTGTTGATCATGTTTTTGTTTTAGTCATGTTCGGTTTTGTTTTTGGACTCTTTGTGCACTCTTGTTTGTTTTGTCACCATAGCAACCCATTAGTTTCCACCTGTCATGTCACGCACCTGTCTCACGCTTTGCACTCGCACACCTGTCATGAATAATGTCACTGCTATTTAAGACTGTCTGTTCCTGCTGATCGTCCTGGTGACATTATCCTATCCATCCATACTACCTCTGCTACCCATGAGATTCCTGTTTACTATAGTTCATGCTTCATGCCATGCCACAGTAAGTGTTTTTGTTTCGTGTTCATAGTTAATTGCCTTTGTGCTAGTCTTTTGGTTTCATTAGTCAAGTTTGTTCTCCGCCATTGTGCGCGCCTTTTGTTTGCTTCCTTTTTTGTAGTTTGTTAGTGTTATAAATAAATATGTACTTACATTCACGCCTTGCCCGCGCCAACTTTCCTTTGCATTCCGGGAAAACAAACCCCAAGGACCACGTTTTGACATCAATCTTCTTGTTCATTATCTGTTTTCTGTTTCAACATGTTCTATCTACACTTCTGTTAAAATGTAATAATCACTTATTCTTCTGTTGTTTGATACTTTACATTAGTTTTGGATGATACCACAAATTTGGGTATCAATCCGATACCATGTAGTTACAGGATCATACATTGGTCATATTCAAAGTCCTCATGTGTCCAGGGACATATTCCCTCAGTTTATAAACGTAATATACTTTTGAAAAAAAACGAAAGAAGATTTTTGTGGTGTTAAAAAATATCGATGTAATCAAAGTAGTAGCGACTAGATACGCTATAGTACGTGGTATCATTACAGTGGATCAGTGATGTGCAGTCAGGGGAGGCAGGTGAGGCGGGGCCCCACGTGCCATCATCAATCAATCAATCAATCAATCTTTATTTATATAGCCCTAAATCACAAGTGTCTCAAAGGGCTGCACAAGCCACAACGACATCCTCGGTACAAAGCCCACATACGGGCAAGGAAAAACTCACCCCAGTGGGACGTCGATGTGAATGACTATGAGAAACCTTGGAGAGGACCGCATATGTGGGTAACCCCCCCCCTCTAGGGGAGACCGAAAGCAATGGATGTCGAGTGGGTCTGACATAATATTGTGAGAGTCTAGTCCATAGTGGATCCAACATAATAGTAAGAGTCCAGTCCATAGTGGGGCCAGCAGGACACCATCCCGAGCGGAGACGGGTCAGCAGCGCAGAGATGTTCCCTGCCGATGCACAGGCGAGCGGTCCACCCCGGGTCCCGACTCTGGACAGCCAGCACTTCATCCATGGCCACCGGACCTGTGCCCCCCCCCCCCCCCCTCAAGGAAAAGGGGAGCAGAGGAGAAAAGAAAAGAAACGGCAGATCAACTGGTCTAACAGGGGGGCTATTTAAAGGCTAGAGTATACAAATGAGTTTTAAGATGGGACTTAAATGCTTCTACTGAGGTAGCATCTCTAATTGTTACCGGGAGGGCATTCCATAGTACTGGAGCCCGAATAGAAAACGCTCTATAGCCCGCAGACTTTTTTTTGGCTCTGGGAATCACTAATGAGCCGGAGTTCTTTGAACGCAGATTTCTTGCCGGGACATATGGTACAATGCAATCGACAAGATAGGACGGAGCTAGACCGTGCAGTATTTTATACGTAAGTAGTAAAACCTTAAAGTCACATCTTAAGTGCACAGGAAGCCAGTGCAGGTGAGCCAGTATAGGCGTAATATGATCAAACTTTCTTGTTCTTGTCATGGAAAGAAAAAAAATTTTAAAAGAAAAAAAAAAATTAAATTGTTATATGTATCCAGTGATTATGCTATAATGTTATTTTCCATTTAACTTAACCAGTTTTAGATTATTTTTTTATTCAAAATCGCTGAATTTTCACATTTGCCGTTCAAATACTGAGAAGAGACTTGCGGTGAGTCAGCAGCCAGTTCACTCAGTTGAGCCTCACCATGGATTTGCGCAATGACTCCGCTAACTGCTGGCCTGCTGTGCAGTGAGACCGTATTGCTATATGAATTATATTATACATTTCCATAGTTTAGTTAGCTGAGGTATATAATGTACAGTGTATTTTGTCAACAACTGCATGTGTGTAACGTATTTCTTGTGCTGAGCAATCATAAAACTGCTGCGAAGACGCACTGTGTGAGGCTCGCAGTAATAGCGTCTCCTGGTGGTAGAGGGCGGTAGTGATTCCAGAGAGCATTTCTGCGACTACTCGGCTGCAGAAGAAGTGACAACAATCAGCAACAGTTAGCAGCGATCGTTTATTTTTTCCTCTTGCCTGGACTATTAACATGGAGTTAAAATAAAACAGTTTTCTAAACTGGACTTTCAATCGAAGCAGGAGGTAATACTTAAAGGAAGATCTCCATCGAGACAGAGAGACTTTTAAAACTGAAGAAAGATAAGGAAGACTTCTATAAACAAGTTATCGATGCTTTTGTTCAAAAGGAGCTGCGCATGGACTTCATTTATAAGTAAAGGTAAGACCATAATAACGTTTTTTTTAATTAAATGTGCTTTTTTGTGTGCTACAGTTTGTATGTGTAAAGTTAAAGTTAAGTTAAAGTACCAATGATTGTCACACACACACTAGGTGTGGTGAAATTTGTCCTCTGCATTTGACCCATCCCCTTGGTCTCCCCCTGGGAGGTGAGGGGAGCAGTGGGCAGCAGCGGCGCTGCGCCCGGGAATCATTTTTGGTGATTTAACCCCCAATTCCAACCCTTGATGCTGAGTGCCAAGCAGGGAAGAATGCTGATATGAGCTTTTAAACATAACCCGTTAACTGCTGCCAATCGAATGGTGTTAAGATACTCTTTAGGGTTCATATGTTTGTAAATCTGACTGTGATGAAGTCAGTGCCTCACCAGCCATGAACCTCACCGCACGTCACTGCAGTGGATGTTAGGTGTAGATCCACCAATGGCATTTGTTTATATTGTAGCGTCCCGGTAGAGTTGGTGCTGCAGGGAATTCTGTGAATTTGTTCTGTAGTGTTTAGTGTGGTTTCACTATACGGCACGTCTTTATGACAGTGTTGGCATTGTTCATACGGCCATTCTTAGTGTGACATGTATGGCTGTTGAATAAGCATGCGCTTTATTCGCTCGTGTGCAATGTGTCAAAGTCAAGATGATTGCGTCTTTAGTTCATTATTGGGCACAATGAAATCTTGGTTAGACTTTGTTGATTAGAGACTATATGATATGCAACTTTCATTTGATGTAAAACGGACCAAACTCGCCACAAAATTAACAACAACAAGATTGACGGTATCGGCGCATATGGATATAACATAAAGAAAACACAGGTCACTCTGACATAAAAGCAAAAAGACTCACCAGTGTGCACAACCTGAAACTGAGGTACAGCATACTGGACAGCAGGTACAGCAGGTGCAGCATACTGGACAGCAGGTGCAGCATACTGGACAGCAGGTGCAGCATGCTGGACAGCAGGTACTTCAACTGAAAAATGAAGTAATACTTAAAGATATATGCTTATATACAGATTGTTAGATGGATTTCTCTGATGTCTCACCAGTATGCACGGCCATCTGACTTTGGTGGGTTATCACAGTTTCGCGGGGACCAGAGTATTGTGGGGGTGGGATAGTGAATGGATCAACTTCTGCCACCTGCATGATGTGGCGTGCTAGAGAGAGTGCAATTAACGGATCATTTTAGACAAAAAGAATAAAAGCTCCAACATATCACGGTAAAGTACGCTGCTTAATTGAACATCTCTTCCTTTATCAACGATGCTTAATGTTAAATATTACTCAAATACAAAGGACCTGGTCTACAACAAATAACAAGTGACGTGCGATACCGCTGATATTCTTTGCGATCGGATACCATTCAAGCTGGTATCGGCGATACAGCCCTTTGAGACACTTGTGATTTAGGGCTACACTGCAAAAAGTCAGTGTTCAAAAACAAGAAAAAGAAATACAAAAATTAGGGGTATTTTATTTGAACTATCTGCCAATAGAACAAGAAAATTTGGCTTGTCAAGACTTTCCAAAACAAGTCAAATTAGCTAACCTCAATGAACCCAAAAATACCTTAAAATAAGTATATTCTCACTAATAACAACTGTACTACTACATGAGTACGTATTTTCTATTGTTTCATTGAAAATAAAACAGCAAAGTCCATTTGTCTGTCATCCGTTTTAATTATGAGACACAATTGTGTCAAAGTCATGATTTTTTTTTTTTTACATGCTTGAAATAAGAAAGTATTACTTTAAAAAAGTTGTTTTATATTTATGAGTGTTGATGACACAGCTTTGCAACAGTTGGTATTCTAGTTTCAAGCATGTTTTACTCAATATCGGTCATCAAAGCAACAAGCTGTAATATCTTACTGAGATCATTTAGGACCAAAACCCTTAAAACAAGTAAAACACTCTAACATAAAATCTGCTTAGTGAGAAGAATTATCTTATCAGACAGAAAATACGCAAATATCACCCTTATTTGAGATATTTAATCTTACTTAGATCTCAGTTTTTGCAGTGTATATAAGTCAACTTTGATTGATTGATTGATACCGATACTTTGTTACTACGTTTTTTTTTGAAGAGGCAGGGTCAAAAATGTACTATTGTCCTTTGTTTAGGATTTTTTTCCTATTCACAAAGATTGTGCTCAAAAGGCTCAACAAATAAATACATTCAGTGGTGGTGCTGTAGGTCTACAACAGGGATGTCCTACGTTTTTCCAATGAGGGCCGCGCACCAAAAAAATTGAAGGAATGGAGGGCCACTTTGATATATTTTGTACATTAAAGATACTAAAACATTCCTACATTGTTGATACAAATTATTGTTACAGTGTAATAATTATTGTTACCTGTGGTAATGCCACTATGATACAACATCTGTATTATAATCCTTGAACAAAGTAAGAGTGAAACTCATGTGAATAATCACTGAATTGAGAACTGGAGGTGGGATTAAATAAATTGTCTTCTTCCCACTCCCTTTCAGGCAAAACTGGACAATCATGCATTACATACTATACATTACCCTTTGCACTATATTAATTTATATTATTATGTGTTGTCAACTTTGTACTTTTTTATGTCATTGCCTGAAATAAATAAATCAATGTGAGGTGGCGACTTGTCCAGGGTGTACCCCGCCTTCCGCCCGATTGTAGCTGAGATAGGCTCCAGCGCCCCCCGAGACCCCAAAGGGAATAAGTGGTAGAAAATGGATGGATGGGATGGAAAACAAATGAAATGAAAACAATGCAATCCCAGCAGGCACAAGACATTGATACAACGTTGATTATACATGCATGTGTCATGTCTGTATGATCATGTTTTGTTTTAGTCATGTTCGGTTTTGTTTTTGGACTTTTTGTGCACTTTTGTTTGTTTTGTCACCATAGCAACCATTAGTTTCCACCTGTCACGTCACGCACCTGTTTCACGTTTTGAGTCACGCACCTGTTTTCACTAATCATGTCTGTAGTATTTAAGTTCATTGTTTTCAGTTTGTCTGGCTGGCAACATTGCATTTATGCTCTACACACTCTTCATCCTCTTAGATCATGCTTCATGTCCCATGCCAAAGTAAGTTTTTGTTCCATGTTTAGAGTCTTTTTGGTTTCATAGTTTGTTCTCCGCCATTGTGCGCGCCTGTTGTTTACTTCTTTTTGTTTTAGTAATTATAAAATAAATGATGTACTTACATTCCCGTCTCGCCCTAGCCAACTTTCCGTTGCCTTCCGGAAAAGCAAACACCCAGGACCAAGTCTTGACAACATGTCCTTTAAAACTGACTTTGAAACAACTTTGCAAAATAGTTGTATTTGTAAACTGAGACAACGTTGATGTCTAACGTTGGATCCACGTTGTTGGTTGGGAATCTACCAAATGTCAATGGTCAAATTAACGTCATAACCTGACGTTGAATAAATGTTGTCAAAAAGCATGTTGTTTCAACGTTGTATTTGTGTTGTAGAATATTGGTTGGGAAATGATCAAAATCCAAGGGTCTAATCAACGTAAGAACTCAACATTGATTAAACGTCGTCAAAAAGCATGTTTTTTTTTTAATGTTATGTTTGAGTTGCTCAACGTCAGGACCTAATTCAGCAAGTTATCAACGTTGTTTTAATGGATTCTTAATAGGACTAGTTGTTAAAGATCCCTAAATATTCAGCACAACAATTAAATGGGGTTGGAGATGTCCTCTTGGGTGGGGTGGAGTTTGGCAATAATCATGTGGTGCCACCAGTACAACACATCTTCAGTTGTGTTCCCCGACGTCATTGGGCGTTTCGGCCATTTATCACAAGACACCCTCTGCCGAGGTTGGCCCACCACAGGCTGATCAGACCTGGGTGTGTGTCGCATGGTGGCACCACGTGGTTATTTGGCAGCCCATGCTGCATCCCTGCGCTTCAGCCACAGCCAGTGACTGCTCCGTTCTGCTGCGGTGGCAAGTTCTTTAATAGCCTTGCGTTGGGCCTGTCCTCTGATTCCTACTTCTTTCAGGAGCCTTGTGGTGGAACTGGCTACAAAGCCTCTACAGCCCACCTCCACTGGCCACACCTTCACGTCCCAGCCCCTTGCCTCTGCTTCAGCTGCCAAGTTGGCATATCGCAGCCTCTTCCGTTCGAATGCTTCATCGATGGCGTCCTCCCATGGGACCGTTAGCTCAACGATGAAGACACGGCGGCAGGACATGGACCAGAGGACCAGGTCTGGGCGCAGGCTGGTTGCTGCAATTTCGGGTGGGAAGATAAGCCTCTGGCTGAGATCTACCCGCATTTCCCAATCTCGGGCTGCGTTCAGTGGGCCTAAGTCTGGAGGTGATGGCTTGGTCCGCCGTTTCTCTCCTTGAAAGTTGTTTTGTGTGGGAAGGTAGCCTGAGCATTTAGAGGCATGGCATTGGTGACTACTCTCTTGTTCTCAAGTTCGGCAGCCAAGCACTTCAGTACTTGGTTGTGGCGCCAGGTGTATCTCCCTTGAGTCAGACTGGTCTTGCAACCAACCAAGATGTGTTTGAGGGTTGCTGGGGCTGTACACTGGAGACAGGCTGGGTCCTCTCCATACCAGAGATGTAGGTTGGTTGGAGAGGGCAGGACATCATATGTGGCTCTAATGATGAAACTTAGTCTTTTAGACTCCATGCTCCATATTTCGTTCCACGTGATTGTTCTCTTCTCCACGCCCTCCCACCTTATCCAGCGGCCCTGCTGGGCTTGGGAGACTGCCTTGGCACACCTGGCTGCTTCCTCCTGGTGGCGCACTTCCTCCACCACCATGTGCCGCCGTTCGGTTGCAGTTGCCTTTTGCCACGTGGGTGTTGTTGCTTACAAACCAAGGCCCCCTCTGCCATATTGGACATGCCCCACTATATCCCGGTGTCTGAGGGCAGTCTTTGCCACTGTGACTGCTGCAGATGGATTCCATTTCCTCCCTGCCGCTAGGGTTGGAGCAGCACCTCTGACGAATGGGTCCCGGGATTCTGTGAGAGTCATTTCCTTTGTGCCTGCTGGTATGTAGGTGTTACACTGTAAATAACAAAGAAAATGGCTGTAATATCTAATCTAACCCCCGTTTAGATATTTTATTACAAACCCCGTTTCCATATGAGTTGGGAAATTGTGTTAGATGTAAATATAAACGGAATACAATGATTTGCAAATAATTTTCAACCCATATTCAGTTGAATATGCTACAAAGATAACATATTTGATGTTCAAACTGATAAACTTTTTTTTTTTTGCAAATAATCATTAACTTTAGAATTTGATGTCTGCAACACGTGACAAAGAAGTTGGGAAAGGTGGCAATAAATACTGATAAAGTTGAGGAATGCTCATCAAACACTTATTTGGAACATACCACAGGTGAACAGGCACATTGGGAACAGGTGGGTGCCATGATTGGGTATAAAAGTAGATTCCATGAAATGCTCAGTCATTCACAAACAAGGATGGGGCGAGGGTCACCACTTTGTCAACAAATGCGTGAACAGTTTAAGAAAAACCTTTCTCAACCAGCTATTGCAAGGAATTTAGGGATTTCATCATCTACGGTCCGTAATATCATCAAAGGGTTCAGAGAATCTGGAGAAATCACTGCACGTAAGCAGCTAAGCCCGTGACCTTCGATCCCTCAGGCTGTACTGCATCAACAAGCGACATCAGTGTGTAAAGGATATCACCACATGGGCTCAGGAACACTTCAGAAACCCACTGTCAGTAACTACAGTTGGTCGCTACATCTGTAAGTGCAAGTTAAAACTCTCCTATGCAAGGCAAAAAACGTTTATCAACAACACCCAGAAACGCCGTCGGCTTCGCTGGGCCTGAGCTCATCTAAGATGGACTGATACAAAGTGGAAAAGTGTTCTGTGGTCTGACGAGTCCACATTTCAAATTGTTTTTGGAAACTGTGGACGTCGTGTCCTCTGGACCAAAGAGGAAAAGAACCATCCGGATTAATATAGGCGCAAAGTTGAAAAGCCAGCATGTGTGATGGTATGGGGGTGTATTAGTGCCCAAGGCATGGGTAACTTACACATCTGTGAAGGCATCATTAACGCTGAAAGGTACGTACAGGTTTTGGAGCAACATTTGTTGCCATCCAAGCAACGTTATCATGGACGCCCCTGCTTATTTCAGCAAGACAATGCCAAGCCACGTGTTACAACAGCGTGGCTTCATAGTAAAAGAGTGCGCGTACTAGACTGGCCTGCCTGTAGTCCAGACCTGTCTCTCATTGAAAATGTGTGGCGCATTATGAAGCCTAAAATACCACAACGGAGATCCCGGACTGTTGAACAACTTAAGCTGTACATCAAGCTGTCACAAGGTGTTGGTGACGACCCCCAAGATGCAGAGATGGCAGGCTTTGTGCAGGAAAACATAATTTAATGTCCAAAATAAAGAAAACACAAACCAGGAACTAGGAGACAGGAAACAGGATACCAGGAAAACAGGACCTAGAAGACGGCTAACAGCTATCCGGAATCAGCATACAGCTTTAACGACAGGTAGTAACGACAATACTCCAGCCCTGACTGGAGGTCAAATCAGGTCTAAATAGCAGCTGGCTGATTGACAACAGGTGTGGCCAGGTGCCAATCTGCCGCAGCTGAGGGGAAACAGCGCTCAGGGAGACAAGCAGGAAACAACCAAAATAAGAACGCTGACAGGAAATAAAACAAACACAGAGGAAAAACTAAAACCTAACCAAACTGTCAGGGACAAGCCTGACACAAGCAAGAATGGGGAAAAAATTCCACCTGAAAAGCTTCAAAAATTGGTCTCCTCAGTTCCCAAACGTTTACTGAGTGTTGTTAAAAGGAAAGGCCATGTAACACAGTGGTAAAAATGCCCCCTGTACCAACATTTTTTGCAATGTGTTGCTGCCATTAAATTCTAAGTTAATGATTATTTTCCCCAAAAAAAAAATACGTTTCTCAGTTCCAACATTATATATATTGTCTTTGCAGTCTATTCAATTGAATATAAGTTGAAAAGGATTTGCAAATCATTGTATTCTGTTTTTATTTACCATTTACACAACGCGCCAACTTCACTGGTTTTGGGTTTTGTACTAGCACTGTAAAAAAAATACCAGGATTTCCCAGCATTTAACAATATTTTTTCACATTGAATTACTGTAATCAATTTTCACAGCAAATAACTTATTTTCACAGTAAAACACTAATCATAGTCCTATCACAATAAATTATCATAAATTCTAACTGAATTGTCTTTTAAGGAGTTATGTAGACTTCGTTGCACACACTGCAGAGAGATAATTAACTATTAAATTACAATTGTGAAGTCAGGGTATTTAGTTTGTAATTTTATTGTAATTAGCTATAAAATTGCAACCGTGAAGTCGTGGCATTTAGTTCTAACTTTGTTTTAACTTACCGTAAAATCCCAGCTTTGCGGTTACAAAATAATTGCTGTAAGAAAATTTCGCAGTAAATTACTGTAAATGTTACTGTGAAAGTAATGCAATTATTAGCCAGTAAATTTGTTGTGAATTTACTATGAACATTTTTACAGTGAGTCCTATGATAATGATCTGCTCTACATGTGCATGCATGTATCAATGGAAATAGCCATGACATTATTATTACTTTTTAATAAGCATATTCAGATCAAGTGGATAGAACACTCATGATAAACAAGTCAAACACACGTCAGAAGTGTTGTTGTAATGGCAAAAAGCAGGCTAAAAGGAAAATTGTCTTCTCCAAATCCAAAATAAAATCCAATTTTTTCATCTAGATACTGTTATGTTCTCTTGATCTGGACCCCAGGATGTGGAGACAGCAGGCCAAGTGCTAGTAAGAACCCTTTATATCAGGGGATAAAATGAAAAAAGTGCAGCAGGGAAATGCACAGGAAGAATAGAGAAAGCTATGCAGTGCATCAAGTTACAAAGGAAAATGATCTGGAGCTATTTGGCAACCAGGTGGGTGAGCCTGCATTCCGACAAGTGGTGGTGGCAAACAGGAAGTGTAAACCTTAAGAGCAGAAAATAATTACAGAAACTAAGGATACTGATAATAATAAAAACTGTCATGTAAGATCATGGAATAAACTCTACAATGTTTATAAAGTGCATTGCGTGATAATAAATAAATACATTTCTAAAATGTTGTGCCTGTCAATAAGGTGACCAAATATCGAATAGTTATACGCCTCCGTGTGATGTGGTGAACCTTTACACTGTTTACCGCAAAATATAACCTAACTGACAGGCAATAACGGCTCTCTTGCAGTTTCAGTAAAAGGCAAGGCAAGTTTATAAATGGAGCACAATTTGTAGGCCATTCAAAGGGAATTACACATGCATAACATTGACCGGGTGAATTAATTCATGAATAAAAATAAAATAATCACAAAAATCATCCTGGCAAAATCATGAATACAAGTAAAATCATCATGAAAATAACTATTAATCTGTTGAATTAAAAGTAAAGGGTGACCTCCGTGCCACACCCGCCTGGTTAGAGCTATTCTTTATTTCCTCATACTGAAGAAGATAAGACTGACTACGAATAGTTCTACACAATTCCAAGAATTTGGGAGTGCTTTCCATGAATATGTCAAAGAAACTGATCTTCAATTTAACCCCGACTAAAATGCCACGTATATATTTAATTTATTAGGGCCCGCAATGGCCCATTGCAAAAGGACTCCCAAAGGGAGTCCTTATGCAATGGGACATAAGGACCTATTATTTTTCTAAGGTTTTATTCTTTCTTATTATTATTCTTCCGCAGCTTTGCGCACTACTTTCACCCCCTTAACATGCTTCAAAACTCACCAAATTTTGCACACACATCAGTAATATACGGCAAAACTTTTTATCAAAAAACCAAACCTCAAAACTCAAAATTGCGCTCTAGCGCCCCCTAGGAAAAAACAAAACTAGACTGCCTGTAACTCCCACTAGGAAGGTCGGAAAAACATGAAACAAAATCCTCTATGTAGGTCTGACTTAGACCTAGTTCTCATAATTGTACATCCTCGGGCTAAAATCAACAGGAAGTTGGCAATTCCCCCTTCAAGACAAAAAAGTACTAAAAACAGTCAGTTTTGCTTCTTTGAGCTGTAATTTGACCCCCTTAACACGCTTCAAAACTCACCGAACTCAACGCACACATCAGGACTGGCAAAAATTGCAATCTAATAAAGAAACCTAACCCCAAATTTAAAAATTGCCCTCTACAGCAATTTTTGAATAAAACTGATAAAAAACTGCTCCTCGGAAGAAAAAAATTACAAAACTGCCTGTAACTCCCACTGGGAAGGTCGGAGAGACATGAAACAAAAACCTCTCCGTAGGTCTCACTTAGACCTACATTTCATAAATTGACTACCCCCAGCAAAAATCAACAGGAAGTTTGCTATTCCCCCTTCAAAACAAATTTTTTGTAAAAACCAGTCACCTTCCTTCAAAAACGAACTCCTCTGAGCGCGTTTGTCGTTTCGCCTTCAAACTAACACAGGAGAGACATTGAACCCTTGCGATTACAACAACAGAAGCGCTTTTTAATTAACTGCTCCGGTTTTGATTTTATGACCCTTCAAAGACCCGCTGCGCTGATGCTGCTGCAATGCTGTTTTTTTAAGATGGCTGCTTAAAAGCAGGAAGCACCAACGTGCCCACACAATGCAGACAAGGTAGGTACACTAGACAAAAGTCTTGGGACACTTCAGACTAAAAGTAGACAAAAGTATTGGGACACTTAGGACTAGCACCTGCCAAATACGCGGGCCCGAACAACGCTGCTTGCAGCTTTAATTTTTTTAATTGAATTTCATTTACATTTTTTTTTTTAGTTAATTTCATTTATTTATTTTCCCTCATTTTAATTTCTTATTTATTTTGTGGGTGTCTTGTTTTGTTTTTTTTTGGGGGGGGGGGGGGGGGGGGGACATTTGATATGTGATTTTATTCCTGGAACTTGCCTTAAAACTAAAAAAAAAAAGAAGTAAAGAGTGTAGATAATCCAATCATTTTCATCATAAAATATGCACATTTGTGTAAAACTCTCCAATCCAGTTTATTTTGTCCACAAATGACAGACAAAAGATGATATACTGTACTTGTGTGGGTTTACAAAAAAATGTCATGACCAATGAGGTGTAGTGGATCCTATAAATAAAATTCAAACGTTTTAGTTGTAGTAGGAGTAGTAATAGTTTTGTCATGGACCATGGTCTATCGCATAAGCACAGATTTTTGATTAGATTTTTTTTTTTATTAAGGATCCCCATTAGCTGGTTGCCTCAACAACCCACTAGTCTTCCTGGGGTCCACAATTCAATACAATTACAAGTAAAAGCATATAGTTATAACTACACAACACAGAAAAAAAAAAAAGAGAAAAAAAAGCATCAATAAGAAAACAAGCAAACAATTTACAGTCACAGAATAATAATTACCATATAAATATAACTACACAATATAAAACCAAACAAAACATCAACGAGCAAACTAATTTAAAGACTCAGATAAAATAATACTTTCTTTTTAAAAACCTGTTTACTTTCCATGCCGGTGAGAATTTGAGGCAGAATATTCCAGAGCCATAAAGATCTATAAATAAAGATCTATAAATAAAAAGATAAATAAAGTTGTAACATCGAACAATTCTTATGAATAAATGAATGTAAATATAGATTTTTAGTAAGGCTTACCTTGTAATTACCTTGTAATAGAAAGAGTCCGGCAGAAAGATCATAGAGCGGCTGACTCTGAAAACAAGTTTTTGCTGTAGAGCAGGTGGAGAAACACACCTTTGGGTTCCTGCCTTGAAGTGAAACCTGCCAAAAACTAGTGGGAGTATAAACTACGCTGTATAATTATGTGATGTACATATGTTATATCGTTATGTCTAAATAATCAGAAATCTATTGTTTGTTACAACAACACATGTTTTTTTTTCTTTCAAAGAAATATGTGTATTTATGAGTAGTATTTCTAATGTTTAAATTAAGCTTCATGATGGGTATCTGCAAAAATGCAATGAATAATAGACTTAGACTTTAATGATCCACAAGGGTAATTGTTCCACACAGTGGCTCAGTTACAAAGGATGGAAAGGATAAGGATGGAAAGGGTAATGCACACAAGGGCACAAAAAGAGGGCGAAAACAAAAGGTATGAAGTAGACTGAAAATGTATGATAGTAGCGCTATAAATATAACATATGTCATATTTACGTATTATATATACAGTATATAATATATACCATATATAACAAATCCCATATATATATAGTATATATATATATATGTACTCGTCTTTTACTTTGTGTTTTTATGTTCTGTATTTGAGGTCTCTCTGATGTAAAACACTTATTTTTAACTGTAGTTGTTTATAAATAAAACAAGGTATGATAAAAAAAAATATCATCAATCAATCAATCAATCTTTATTTATATAGCCCTAAATCACAAGTGTCTCAAAGGGCTGCACAAGCCACAACGACATCCTCGGTACAAAGCCCACATACGGGCAAGGAAAAACTCACCCCAGTGGGACGTCGATGTGAATGACTATGAGAAACCTTGGAGAGGACCGCATATGTGGGTAACCCCCCCCCCCTCTAGGGGAGACCGAAAGCAATGGATGTCGAGTGGGTCTGACATAATATTGTGAGAGTCCGGTCCATAGTGGATCCAACATAATAGTAAGAGTCCAGTCCATAGTGGGGCCAGAGGGACACCATCCCGAGCGGAGACGGTTCAGCAGCGCAGAGATGTTCCCAGCCGATGCACAGGCAAGCGGTCCACCCCGGGTCCCGACTCTGGACAGCCAGCACTTCATCCATGGCCACCGGACCTGTGCCCCCCACCCCCTCAAGGAAAAGGGGAGCAGAGGAGAAAAGAAAAGAAACGGCAGATCAACTGGTCTAACAGGGGGGCTATTTAAAGGCTAGAGTATACAAATGAGTTTTAAGATGGGACTTAAATGCTTCTACTGAGGTAGCATCTCTAATTGTTACCGGGAGGGCATTCCATAGTACTGGAGCCCGAATAGAAAACGCTCTATAGCCCGCAGACTTTTTTTGGGCTCTGGGAATCACTAATAAGCCGGAGTTCTTTGAACGCAGATTTCTTGCCGGGACATATGGTACAATGCAATCGACAAGATAGGACGGAGCTAGACCGTGTAGTATTTTATACGTAAGTAGTAAAACCTTAAAGTCACATCTTAAGTGCACAGGAAGCCAGTGCAGGTGAGCCAGTATAGGCGTAATATGATCAAACTTTCTTGTTCTTGTCAAAAGTCTAGCAGCCGCATTTTGTACCAACTGTAATTTTTTAATGCTAGACATAGGGAGACCCGAAAATAATACGTTACAGTAGTCGAGACGAGACGTAACGAACGCATGAATAATGATCTCAGCGTCGCTAGTGGATAAAATAGAACGGATTTTAGCGATATTACGGAGATGAAAGAAGGCCGTTTTAGTAACACTCTTAATGTGTGATTCAAAGGAGAGAGTTGGGTCGAAGATAATACCCAGATTCTTTACTGATTCGCCTTGTGTAATTGTTTGGTTGTCAAATGTTAAGGTGGTATTATTAAATAAATGTCGGTGTTTAGCAGGACCGATAATCAGCATTTCCGTTTTCTTGGCGTTGAGTTGCAAGAAGTTAGCGGACATCCATTGTTTAATTTCATTAAGACACGCCTCCAGCTGACTACAATCCGGCGTGCTGGTCAGCTTTAGGGGCATGTAGAGTTGGGTGTCATCAGCATAACAATGAAAGCTAACACCGTATTTGCGTATGATGTCGCCTAGCGGCAGCATGTAAATACTAAAGAGTGCAGGGCCAAGAACCGAACCCTGAGGAACTCCGCACGTTACCTTAACATAGTCCGAGGTCACATTATTATGGGAGACGCATTGCATCCTGTCAGTAAGATAAGAGTTAAACCACGACAAAGCTAAGTCTGACATACCAATACGTGTTTTGGTAAATATATATATATTTTCATGTGTTAAGAAGTACAGTTGAGCCCATCAATTTATTTCAAACACAACAAACCATCTACACGACTTAAACAAAAAAAGCATATCCAATATCATTTAAAATTATTGCAACATTAACAAAGACGCAAGAAGAAGCAAAAGCTTATATCGTCCCGCACCAACGCTTAGATAATCAGATTCTTAATCATCAATGCAATACATAATCAGCTGATATTTAACACTGCTAGGTGTATTTACAGGATACATATATTTAATTTAATCCACATACACTCACAATAATAATCATTTAATCAGATATACAATGCAATTACACCAAACAAGATATTTTATGTTTCCTCCTCTTCATCGTACCTATCAACATGAATGAATGAATGAATGAAATTGGTTTATTTCGGTCATATAATCAACCATTTTGTGTGATCAATTTTACAGTACAGATTATACATATTTAACAATCATACACATTTACAAACAAAAAGAAAAGATAATGACCGAAAAGGAATAGGCTGAAGTCAAGGCTTATATTTGCCTATCCTATACATTCACTGAAAATTATATTGCCTGGAACATCAACGTTCAAAAAATCAATGGGATGAAAGCCATTGTTGCTTTATTTTATAATTTTCTATTCTTTCTTAAACCTTAAAGAACTACATGTCTTCACCTCATCACTGAGCTTGTTCCACCATTTAACTCCTAAAACTAAAATGCATTTGTATTTTATATTCGTTCTTGCTTTACATATTTCAAAAATCAATATCCCCCGTAAATTATAGTTTTCTCCTCTTAATTGAAATAACCTAAGAATACAAGCTGGAAGGCTGTTGTTGTTTACTCGAAACACAATTTCCATTGTTTTTAAAAACACAATATCTGAACATTTGAACACATTAGAACTTATAAATAATGGATTTCTTTGTTCATAGTAGCACACTTTGTGTATTATTCTAATGACCCTTTTTTGGAGTTGAATTATTGGGTCTATGTTTTTTTTTTATAAACATTTCCCCAAACTTCAACACAATATGTTAGATATGGAACAATAAAAGAATAATATAACATATGCAGACATTTCTTATTCAGCATGTGCCTTACTATATAAAGAATAGCAATTATTATTATTCCTTTTGAATTTGAATGATGTCATTGCTTTGTTTGATTTCCCTAATCCAACTGATTCCTCAGAGTCCCCTATGCAAATAATATGTTCATATGTGTAATCAGATCAAGCATGCATTGTATGTGCTAAGGAGAGATCTTATTGTCATAAGTCCCCTACCTTGGATTTTAAATATTGTAATGTGAAGATATTAGCTCAGCTGCCTGACATGTAATGTCATAAACTGGCCTGGTGGTGGCAGCATTTAACCAAGAGTTACTATTAATAAGGTTGGCTCATCAGATACATTCATCACATTTTAACTCCTCTTATTATTTTTCAGTTTTTTTTGTGTTTACTTTCAAATGTACTTTTTTTTTAAAAATGTCATTAATTCACTACTTTTCAATGTCACATTTTCAACATTTAGAGCACAAATAACAGAGATTAAAACCTCAGGTCACCAAACTTGACATCCGCTACTCCTTTGATGCTGTTCAGAAATTCCACTCATAAAAATAATAAACAAAGAGCTCATCTACCATCAACAATTTGGACTTACTGCATTCAGGTCATTTCATTCAATCTCCTTCTCTAGTATGCCAATCAAGAGGCACTGTGGGCTCCAAGATGATGCTCTTTAGCCTAATTCGGGGGTCAGCAACCCGGCTCTTTAGTGCCGCCCTAGTGGTTCCCTGGAGCATTTTTAAAAAAGATGGGGGAAAATATTTTTTTTGTTTACATTTTTTTGTTTGAGGGCAAACATGACACAAACCTTCCCGATTGTTAGAAAGCCCACTGTTTAATATGTTTGTGTGTATGCTTCACTGATGAGAGTATTCGGTGAACGTTGTTTTGTCCTACTAATTTTGTCCGTTCTTGAACTTACCATAGTGTGGACTGTGACCCAACAGTTTGTTTACATGTGAAATCTTCCACTCCTTTGTCTCATTTTGTCCACCAAAACTTTTATGCTGTGCGTGAATGCACAAAGGTGCGCTTTGTTGATGTTATTGACTTGTGTGGAGTGCTAATCAGGCATATTTGGTCAGTGCATGACTGCGAGCTAATCAATGCTAACATGCTATTTAGGCTAGCTGTCATTTAATTTCCTTTACTTTTATCTTCTTTGTGTATAATTTAGTTTTGCATGTCTCATGACACATTATCTGTATGTAATATTGGCTGCATTTCTGATAGATGTTGGTGGGACATGTTGTTCCAGACCACAGGAAACGTTACCCAGCTTGCATAGATTGTAATAAATCTATTAAAAGAAGACAGCCTGCCGTTTCCTTTAACTTGGACACACACATATATACCTTTGACCATTAAAAGCCAGTAATTTCCAGAAATTATCTCACCTTCTGAGTAGCCTCTGATTTACTAATGGTTTCTAATGTTGAAAAATGTGTAGAATAAATATTAAATCTCACCATTTCTGTCAACGAAGATTTGCTTCAGCCTGCGACACATAGTAATTTTGATAGTAGGCTATTATAGCTAGTATATAGACACTTACGTCATGTGTTGCCTTCATTATAAGACTTATATACGATTTTTCATTTTTTGTGGCTCCAGACAGATTTGTTTTTTGTATTTTTGGTCCAATATGGCTCTTTCAATGTTTTGGGTTGCCGCCCCCTGGCCTAAATAAATGAACTTGTAGTGGATGAAAGTATACTGCCACATTTGGAAACTGCTTCTAGTATCCCCCAATGGACTCTTAAAAAGATTGAATGTTGTGGACTATGGACAAACCCAAAACCGTAGTCATAGTCCGTTCCTCTAAAGGAAATAACCCTCTCAACCTGGGAGCAACTAATATTTCTGTTGCAGATTCCTATAGATAGATTATCTTATATAAATATATATATATATATATATATATATATATATATATATATATATATATATATATATATATATATATATATATATATATATATATGTCTTAATAAGGTTATCCAAAAAATAGTGCTCGATACCGTAGTAGAGCGCAATATATGTATGTGTGGGAAAAAAATCACAAGACTATTTCATCTCTACAGGCCTGTTTCATGAGGGGGGGTACCCTCAATCATCAGGAGATTTTAATGGGAGCATTCACATACCATGGTTTATATAGGGTACAGAGTGGGTGGGTACAGGCTGGCGTAGGGGCGTGGTGATTGGCTCATGTGTTACCTAGGAGGTGTTTCCGTCTGTGGCGGCATGCTGTTACAATTTCGCTGCGCTTGTTGAGGGATGACAGGTCTGGACGGTAAATAATAAACAGTTTCTCTTTCAAGCATAGGTTGCATCTTTCATTACCACTATTGTAAGGTGTGCTGGATGCAAGAATTTGCCATGTTATTGGCAACACCATGGCAAAAAAAGAACAATGCAACATTTGACGTCACTATGGGAAGTTTTGACAGAGCAGAAACGTGTGAACTCGTTGGGAGTTTTCTCCTCTCCCAGCTCGCTAGCCTCAATCTGAACCTTGGTATTTACCGTGATGACGGACTGGCAGTGTGTCGCGCCTCGCCAAGGAGCAGCGAGAATACCAAGAAGCGCATATGCCACATTTTCAAAGAGAACGGCCTACGGATCACGATTGAAGCCAACAAGCAAACCGTCAACTTCCTTGACGTCACTTTCAACCTGAGAAATAACAGCTACCAACCATTCACGAAACCCAACACAACACTCCAATACGTGCACCACGACAGCAACCACCCACCCACCACCACGAAAAGAATACCTACCGGAATTAATAAAAGGCTATCGATGCTGTCATCTAGCAAAGCTGAATTTGACCAAGCAACCCCCCCGTACCAAAAAGCCCTTGATGGAAGCGGATACAATTTCACCCTCACCTATGAACCCACGCCAGGAAACCAGCCAAAAAAGAACAGAAAACGAAACGACATCATCTGGTACAACCCCCCATACAGCAAAAACGTCTCAACTAACATTGGACACAAATTCCTCAATCTGATTGACAAACATTTTCCCAAAGACAACACCCTAAGAAAAGTATTCAACAAGAACAACATTAAATTGAGCTACAGCTGCATGAACAATATACGACAAATCATCTCAAACCACAACAAAACAATTGCAAATGAGCCGTCGGCCCCCGGACAGAGCGACTCCAAAACCAACAAAGGCTGTAACTGTCGAAAGAAACCTGATTGCCCTCTCAACAGGGGGTGCTTACAAACATCAGTTGTCTACCAATCTAAGGTAATACGCAAGGACATTAACACATCCGACACATATGTAGGATTAACCGAGGGAGAATTCAAAACCAGATGGAACAATCACAAGGCTTCTTTCAGGAACCAAAACCTGCGAAACTGTTTATTATTTACCGTCCAGACCTGTCATCCCTCAACAAGCGCAGCGAAATTGTAACAGCATGCCGCCACAGACGGAAACACCTCCTAGGTAACACATGAGCCAATCACCACGCCCCTACGCCAGCCTGTACCCACCCACTCTGTGCCCTATATAAACCATGGTATGTGAATGCTCCCATTAAAATCTCCTGATGATTGAGGGTACCCCCCCTCATGAAACAGGCCTGTAGAGATGAAATAGCCTTGTGATTTTTTTCCCACACATACATATATATATATATATATATATATATATATATATGGGTTGCTCGGAATACTTGTGCTAATAAAATACCGCAATACTAATGGACTGAAATCGGTACCATACTGTCTTTGAAAAGTACCGGTACCGTTCTTTCATTTGAATGCTGCTGTGTGGTGGTGACTACAGAGCCGAGGCGCATGATGTCGAATGTGTCAAAATGCACACACAAAGTGCATACAAGCAATAACATCTTGGAGAGGAAGAATGGCAAAAAATGAAAATTCAGCTGGTTAATAAAGAGAGGGTGTGAAGTGCAATATGGAGGTATTTGGGCTTCAAGACTAACGATAAAGGTGACTTAAACAAGGAAGCAATGTGCTTCAAGTGTTGCTTTAAAACACGCCTCGCCAAATGTGGCGATTAGTATTACCACTGTTGCTTCAAACCTAGGTAAACATTTCAATAATAAGCATTCAGATCTTACAAGGAGTTTAAAGAGTGACCGGTAATATTGTAGTTGTTACACCTGTCGGTGCAGACCGTAGTTGAGAGCACAGGGCAGACGTTCCCTTCGGAGTTAATGTTTTCGTCGGGGGTAACACCCTTTACTTTACCCGGCAATGGGTCTGCTAAGCTCCGCTTTCAGGTCAGAACGATGAGGCCGCCGATTTGTGACAATCTGGTTGCTTTATTGTTAGTTTTGCAGGACACAACCAGACCAGTTCATCACTCTACTGTGCAGCGCATGCGCCCCCTCTCTCTCTCTCTTTACTCACCCACTCACTCACTGACGTCACTCAGACAACACCTTCCCATTCTCTTAAACACACAAGCTACTCTCATGAGTTAACTAGCTCCCCTGCTGTGCACATGTAGATGTTGATACGTAGACTCGCACACATCTGCTTGGATTGATGCCAATTATTAGCGGAGTTAAATCTGCCCAATTAGCAGTCAACTAATGCAAGTGGAATGACTATATTTTGTAAAAAATAGCGACAATGTGTGTTTCATCTTTAACAAATGTGTGTTTTACCTGCTACATGGTTTATCTGTGTACACTTATCCATAGTTTGGTTTTTAGCGCCTATTAATAATTGTATTTTTCTTAAAGCATGCAGGAGTGGCAACCATGAATCATTAAGCATTTAATATAATGTCAGTAAAGCTTTGTATTATATTCTAACCTAATCCTTGATTATGGCAGACTATATGGAAAATTGTAAATTGTTCTTTGAGTGCAACAAAAAAAAGCCCAATGTATTTGATGCCTTTTAATTGATATTTTAACCTTCTAAAATGTTTCTTTGAGTGCAATAGGAAATATATGTTTATTGTATTGTAAGATTTTCTGTTAAAATAAAGCCAATATTGACATTTTTGTAGTTTCCTTTATTTTGAAAAGTGTACAAGTATCGGTATAAATTTTGGTACCGGTACTGGTACCAATATATTGGGTATTTAGATGATAGTTGACTGTCTTTTTTGGCAGTGAGTCCTTAAAAACTGCAGAGTTCTCGTGTTGTATAGATGACCTTGGACCAATGTAAACATATTTCTTTTGTTTTAAATCATGACTACCCATTTAGTGAAGTAAAACTGTAATGTATGGCAGATCCTTAAACTCAACTTAAGAGTGTTTTGAAATAAGAGTTGTCTCTCGGCTAAATGTTAGGCTTTAAATGGGGACTGCACTTTTTTTTTAAATGTTGCCTATCATTCTCAATCCTTATGTAAGACAAAAACACATGTTTTTCTTTTTTTTAATGCAGTCTAAATATTAAATAATTGCGATCAAAAGTCTGCTTACAATGAAGCCATATCGGAGTCGCTCTATTAAGCCCTTAAAAAACATTTAAACACATCCATCAAAGCTTTATATACACACTGTAAGTATATATGTAATGTAGTAACAGGCACAGGTGCACCTAATGTTGTGGCCCAGCAGCGACTGCAGCACGGATTTCATATTTCATTCATTCACAACTCCTCCAACACGAACATTATTGTTTTTGCACTTTTGGCTTCTTATTAAATAACTTTTTTAAATAGATTCAATCTTGCACGTGGAAACTTTAAGTGTGGGCTTTAGTTGATATAACACTCCCGTCAGGGGGTGCATTCTACGCCGGGGGTGCATTATCCGGCACAACATCTGTTATATCAGTGCAACAGAGTCCAATAAGCACTCCTTAATAAACTCTCCAACAGAAAACGCCTTACTTTTTCTGGCGATTTTGTGAGAAATGACGAATCTTGTCCTGACGGCTGCATATCTGGGGGTGTGAAATATGGCAAAAAGTCCTTGTTGGGTTTGCAGTTTTACCATCAACGCATCAGCCTCCCTTGCGCGCTCTTCATCGGACAGATTCCGGTATTTTTCCTCGTGCTTCGTCATGTAGTGGCGATTCAAATTATATTCTTTAAACACAGCAACATGTGTACCACAAATTCAGCACACAGCTTTACCTTTAATTTCTGTAAAGAAATACTTGGCAGTCCATGTCTTGTTGAAAACACGCCATTCGTCATCAACTTTTCTCTTTTTAGCGTCTCATCACTTGTCGCTGTGCACCTTCACTTACAGGTTACACACGGACATACGTCCATAAATAACACTTTTCAAAATAAAAGCAGCACAGTTGTATTGCGCGCACGACATAGATGTTTTTTAAACTTTATTTTGTAATTTGTGATTGCCGCTGTTCACATTCACTCACGCGCATACGTCCACACGGAAGTAATACAAATAACGCTTTTCAAAACAAAAGCAGCACCGTTTGTATTGCACACTCGACATAGATACTTTTAAAAATGTATTTTGTAATTTATGATTGGCCTCACGCAGGCCGGACAGGGACGCACAAAGGGCCGGATGTGGCCCGCGGGCCGCAGAATGCCCAGGTCTGTTCTAGCTGCTCCTGCGGCGAAGGGAAAGATGGTACGAGCATGCGCCGTAACAATATGTATTATTTAAAAGTTAGCTTATCTTTTTAAAAGGCATGTTACATGTTACAATTATTGTTTTGGACGGGCAATCAATTGAATTAATTTTGATTAATTTCAATGGGAGACGTTGATTTGAGATACAAGTGTTTTCAGTTAAAAGCTCCGTAAGTTGAGGTACTACTGAAGACCAAAAACAAATGTCCACTACAGAGGATGCTGGGGAATATACAAATGAAAAATAATAGCAAAGGGAGAAGTCCAACCCACAGGTCCTTTGCTCTCTGGAAATGTGTCTCCCAGAACAATTTAGTTGAATAACACTGACATATAGTCCACAATCTAATACATGATTAATAAGACTGAACCTATTTCCCAACAAGATGCCTGGTGACATGACACATCCCAAATCATTTTTGATAGGAAAATGACTGTGCTGTCCTTAGAGTAGACAAGTCAGTGTGATTACTGTAACAAAATATCCTATTGTGTCCTCTTTGACATTTGGTTCCAGCCCCCTTGTGTCCCTCACATCTTCCCAAAATGCCAATTGAGCCTCCCAGCAGGAGGTGGTGCCAATGTCTCTTTTTTTGGCACCACCACTTACTGCCAAGCACATGCTCACACATTTATGATTTGAAGAAGAACATGGAGACACAGCGATCACAGTCGGTTGTGCTGGACCGTCTTAAGGCTGTGTTATCGTCATTAAATCTATTTTTATGTTGAAGTGACGTCAGCTAGGATGCAGAGCATCAGTCGATGCAATGAGTGTTGTCGATTAAATCCTTTTCATGCTGCCAAAAAGAAACTGCAAGCAGCAGGCATTTGTTTGAAATCACTAAGGAAAACGTTTATTCATCCTCACCATGTCAAGGTGAAAGACACTTTAAAAATGTTAATACATGACTGAGGTCATTGGGGAATGTTTATAAATATGTACAGTAATACCTCAACTTAAGAGCTTAATTGGTTCTGTGACGGAGCTCCTAACTCAAATCCAAATCCCCCTTTGAAATGGATTGAAATCAATTGAATTGGTGCTTGCAGTTTAATGAAGCAATGTAATAATAATGTACAGCATTTTCTTTGGAGAGTGGACTTCGACAGTATCTCCCAGAGGTGGGACCAAGTCATTGTTTTGCAAGTCACAAGTAAGTCTCAAGTCTTTGCCCTCAAGTCCGAGTCAAGTCCCGAGTCAAGACAGGCAAGCCCCGAGTCAAGTCCAAAGTCAAGACTGGAAAGTCTCAAGTCAAGTCCTAAGTCCTGCATTTTGAGTTTCGAGTCCTTTCAAGTCCTTTTAACCACAGACTAATATATTAACACAGATTGTGTATGCTTTTCAAACACTGTATTTATTTATTAAAACAAGTGCATTTTAAATTGCAGGAAAGAAAATTGTGCTGACATTGCACTTTATAATAGCACTATTAACCAGTCATTTTAAACATTAACTCATTCCTTTACAGAACAAACACATTGAAAAATAAAGTGCAAATGTACTTATTTGTACAAAAGTGTTAACATTGAAAAAACATGACATATACGTGAACATAACAAAAACGTTGTACTTTTTATATGTCAGGGCCCTATGCTGCATTGCATTTGCAAAAGACCAAATTAGCCAAGAGTCTGTCAGTCATTTGTGCACGATGGGGGCGTAGTATGATGCCACCATGGCTGAAAACTCGCTCCACTGGAGCACTGGAGGCAGGCACTGCCAAGACTCTCATGGCCACTCGGAACAGTGAAGGAAGAGTCTTCATGTTCAATGCCCAGAACAAAAGGGGGGAGAGAGTTGTTTTGGGTTGGTGCACTACTTGTAAGTGTATCTTGTGTTTTTTATGTTGATTTAATAAAAAAAAGAAAAAAAAAAGAAAAATTCTTGTGCGGCCCGATACCAATCGATCCACGGACCAGTACCGGGCCGCGGCCCGGTGGTTGGGGACCACTGAGGTAAACAACCAAAAGTATGTCAGAAAGCTAGCTAAAACGGTACACATATTCATAATATAGTATACATTTTAACTGACCTTTATTTTACTATTTTTGTCTTTTTTTAGGTGGCTAAAATACGCGGTGCTGCTGACCGCCGTCTAACGTTACGTGTGATATATTGACTAACGTAACCCTGCTTAAAAAAAAATCACTGAACAAAAAGTATGAATAAGGGAGTGAACTGCAACAGATTCCCGTGTTTGCAATAACGTTATAACGTTAGCAGTGAGTTTACAGCCTCACTGATTTAACTACACAGCAAATAAAAGTCACGTTACTTAGCCAATAAACGTTATCTTACATTCAAAACTCACCGTTCTTTGTGCAACTTCAAATGCCGGACGAAGTTGGAAGTTGTTGCCTCTCCATCAGTCATTTTCGAACCGCATGTGTTGCATACTGCAAACCGTTTTGTGTTGACCACCTCGTAATTTTTATACCCAAACAAAATTATTTTAGGTATCATTTTTTGTTCACTGGCGTGGGGTTTGGACATGTCTTCTTCGTTGGTTGTCCTGCAATTTGATTGGATGAATGCTGTGTGATGAAAACAAAGTAGATCTAATTTGATTGGCTGTTGTACTGAGACCACACCAGCTGACACACGCAACGCTGATAGACAAGTACACAATGAAAAATACGGAGCGCTCCCGAATAACTTTTTCATCTTTGGGTTTTGGGGAAAGTAGCAAGTCATGTCAAGTCATGTCAATTCAAAAGGCTCAAGTCCAAGTGAAGTCACAAGTCATTGATGTTAAAGTCTAAGTCGAGTTGCAAGTCTTTTTACATTTTGTCAAGTCGAGTCTAAAGTCATCAAATTCATGACTCGAGTCTGACTCGAGTCTAAGTCATGTGACTCGAGTCCACACCTCTGGTATCTCCTCCGTCAAAGACACCATCAGCAGCTTTTTCATATTTTCATGGATAAATGTCCGGCGTTTTAATATTATTTTAACATTCTTGAATGACGTGAGACTCATTCTGCTTTAGTATGGTGCCGACGAGCAGTGATACGCTCGAATTGCTTTGTCAATTTGGCAACACGTCCAGTCATGTTTTTGATTTATTTCTTTAATTAAATGAATGTTTGTATAGCTCCTAATCACAATTGCCTCGAACGGCTGCACAAACCACAACGACAGCTTGTGAAAAAATTAAATTAAATAAAAAAAAATAATTAAAAAAAATGTTGGGGTTCAGATCAGCGGATAACAAGTTACGCTTGAATTTAAGAACCCCTGCTCTACGGTCAAGTTGTGACTTTTTGACGCTCCACGGAAAAAGATAAACTCGGTCGGCATGCTTTGCTCACATCCGACAATAAAAAGCTAAACGCTTCGAAATTTAGCATCCTCCATATGTCTAATCTGTCTGGGTGAAGTTTGAAAGGGATCAGATGAAATATCTAAGACAGGGGTGTCAAACTCATTTTAGATCAGGGGGCCACATGGAGAAAAATCTACTCCCAAGTGGGCCGGACCGGTAAGATCACGGCACGATAACTTAAAAATAAAGACAACCTCAGATTGTTTTCTTTGTTTAAAAAAATAGAACAAGCACATTCTGAAATTGTACAAATCATAATGTTTTGGTGTTTTTTTTTACACTCACCTGTTGCAGTTAATAGTATATATACTTTATTTGTCGTTATTTATATTTTCTGAATAAATTATGTGATAATGTTCATCAGTCAACTCATTGGTGTTATTTTTTTAATCTATCAAGATAAAAAAAAACATTAATTAGTTGGTGGTTCCTCTCTTTAAGAAGGGGAACCGGAGGGTGTGTTCTAACTATCGTGGGATCACACTCCTCAGCCTTCCCGGTAAGGTCTATTCAGGTGTACTGGAGAGGAGGCTACGCCGGATAGTCGAACCTCGGATTCAGGAGGAACAGTGTGGTTTTCGTCCTGGTCGTGGAACTGTGGACCAGCTCTATACTCTCGGCAGGGTTCTTGAGGGTGCATGGGAAGTCCTGTGGGTAGTGCTCATAGAGTATGGGGTAACAAACTGTCTTATTGTGGCGGTCCGCTCCCTGTATAATCAGTGTCAGAGCTTGGTCCGCATTGCCGGCAGTAAGTCGGACCCGTTTCCAGTGAGGGCTGGACTCCGCCAGGGCTGCCCTTTGTCACCGATTCTGTTCATAACCTTTATGGACAGAATTTCTAGGCGCAGTCAGGGCGTTGAGGGTATCTGGTTTGGTGGCTGCAGGATTAGGTCTCTGCTTTTTGCAGATGATGTGGTCCTGATGGCTTCATCTGGCCAGGATCTTCAGCTCTCGCTGGATCGGTTCGCAGCCGAGTGTGAAGCGACTGGGATGGGAATCAGCACCTCCAAGTCTGAGTCCATGGTTCTCGCCCGGAAAAGGGTGGAGTGCCATCTCCGGGTTGGGGAGGAGATCTTGCCCCAAGTGAAGGAGTTCAAGTACCTCGGAGTCTTGTTCACGAGTGAGGGAAGAGTGGATCGTGAGATCGACAGGCGGATCGGTGCGGCGTCTTCAGTAATGCGGACGCTGTATCGATCCGTTGTGGTGAAGAAGGAGCTGAGCCGGAAGGCAAAGCTCTCGATTTACCGGTCGATCTACGTTCCCATCCTCACCTATGGTCATGAGCTTTGGGTCATGACCGAAAGGACAAGCGGCCGAAATGAGTTTCCTCCGCCGGGTGGCGGGGCTCTCCCTTAGAGATAGGGTGAGAAGCTCTGTCATCCGGGAGGAACTCAAAGTAAAGCCGCTGCTCCTCCACATGGAGAGGAGCCAGATGAGGTGGTTCGGGCATCTGGTCAGGATGCCACCCGAACGCCTCCCTAGGGAGGTGTTTAGGGCACGTCTGACCGGTAGGAGGCCACAGGGAAGACCCAGGACACGTTGGGAAGACTATGTCTCCCGGCTGGCCTGGGAACACCTTGGGATCCCCCGGGAGGAGCTGGACGAAGTGGCTGGGGAAAGGGAAGTCTGGGCTTCCCTGCTTAGGCTGCTGCCCCCGCGACCCGACCTCGGATAAGCGGAAGAAGATGGATGGATGGATAGATGGATTAATTAGTTGCTTATTAACAAAGGGTAAGGGTTAGGGATAGGGTTAGGGTTGGGGTTGGTGTTAGGGTTAGGAAAGACTCTTAGTTAATGGCTTACTGGCTGTATAATAAGGCCATGCAGAATAAAGCATTAATAAGTACTTAATAAGTACTTAATAATGACTAATTAACAGCCAATATGTTACTAATGTGCATGGTAATAAGCAACTAATTAGTGGTTCATATGTTCCCCATACTAAAGTGTTACCAAAAATGATATCAAAATCTAATTATTGTATGTTATTTATGTAGTTTGATCATTTTCCTCGACTGATGTACTAACATCATGTGGTTTATTTTGTACATAGGTAGCATCATCTACAAAGATAAAAAGAATTGCTATTGCGACATCCAGTGGACACATTTAGAACAGCAGTTTCTTTCATTCAAAAATCAGCAAACTCATCCCGAGGGCCGGATGAAACCTGTTCGGGCCGTACGTTTTGACACTTCTGATCTAGGAGGAACTTGTTACAGAACAACGCAGACGAAATGGTGAAAATCTGCATTTTTAAAAAAATATTTTGTGGTTAAAAATTTACTTAAAAGGTGCAGGTACAAGTTATATTTATATATGGCTTCTCTTGTGATGCTGTTGCATGGTAAAAATCACTAATTGACTCGCGGGCCATTGGTGCATTTTCACTTTGGCCCTTGGAGGCAAAATGTTTGGGCACACCTGCTCTAGAAATAGAAGCGTTGAAATAAACCATTTTTAAAGAGGCGGTGTCTCTCGGGTAGGACACATATTGACTCACTTAGAGGCAGTTTCATATAATGATGTTTTTCCATTTCCTTTTCCCAAAGGAATGCTTGTCAAGATGGGGGTTGACTTGTTGTTGATCATCTCCGAACACTTGCCAGTTGAGGCTGTGATTAGAAGTGCAGTGGAAGAAGCTCTTTGGCTGTTGAATTATTTCTGAAGGAAAACGTTGGTCAGATGGCCTGAAAGCCAAAGCGGGATGGAAACGTCACATTGAGTGTCCTCGAGTTGAGCTCAATAATCTGACAGCGTCTGTAGAAAAAGATCTGGCGTGGTGCTCGGTGGACCATCAACACAGCATGAAGCTTTTGAAATAGGAAACAAAAAGTTAGGAACAATGTGTTGGATTATTTTCATGTGTTTTTCCTGCCATGTACCAATATAATTTACCAGGATTTTACAGCATTTTACAGTATTTTTTGTCCCACAGGAAATCACTGTAATTATAATCCTCTGCAATATCACTACAAATGACAGTACATTCAAATGATTTGTCTCTTAAAGGGGTCATTGTTATGAGTCCACTTCCTTTTGTTTTACATCAGTGATTCTCAAACGGTGGTGTGGGTACCACAACGGTAGTGGTAAGCGGGCTCCATCTAGTGCAGGAGTCAGCAACCCAAAATGTTGAAATACTTTTTATTTTCATTTTTGGTCCAATATGGCTCCGTCTGGAGCCGCAACAAATTAAAAGCCTATATAAGTGTTATAATGAAGGCAACACATGATGCAAGTGTCTATATTAGCCTACTATCAAAGGCTGACGCAAATGTTCGTTGACAGAAATTTTTATTCTACCCATTTTTGCAACATTGGAAATCATTAGTGAAATGGAGGCTTCTCACAGGATGAGATAACTCCTGGAAATGACTGTCTTAGAATGTCCAAAAGTTATAGATGTGTGTGTCCAAGTTTAAGGAAACGGCAGGCTGTCTTCTTCTAATGGATTCATTACAATCTTTGCAAGCTGGGTGATGTTTGCTGTGGTCTGGAACAACATGGCACACAAACAGATAATGTGTCATGAGGCATGCAAATACAAATTAAATACACAGAGCACATAAGTAAAGGAAATTAAATTAGCTCAAATATACCTTCAAACGAGGCATAATGATGCAATATGTACATACAGCTAGCCTAAATAGCATGTTAGCATTGATTAGCTTGCAGTCATGGATTGACCAAATATGCCTGATAAGCACTCCAGCAAATCAATAAAATCAACAAAGCTTACCTTTGTGCTTTCACACACAGCATAAAACACTTGGTGGACAAAATGAGACAAAGAAGGAGTGGCATCAAACACATAATTCTGTGGCAGTGTCAGAGAAAGTTGCACATGTAAACAAACTACGATGAGTTCAAGGATCGTTGAAATTAGTAGGACAAAACGGTGCTCGCCAAATACTCTCATCAGTGAAGCATGTTTAATTTAAACAGTGGGACTTCTAACAATTAAGAAGGTTTGTGTCATGTTTGTTCTACAGAAAATATGTCAAAACAAAAAAACACTTTTTTTCTTCATCTTTTATCATTTTCACACATCTCTGAAAAAGGGCCAGGGAGCCACTATGGCAGCGCTAACGAGAACCGCGGGTTGCTGACCCCCGATCTAGTGGTACGCCAAAAAAATCACTTAAGTAATTATTGTTTTTGTATTTTCCAATATTCAAACACAGTGTTGTGTGTAATGTTACAGTCGCCAAAATATTGAATATACTTGTTAACTAAAACCTCTGCATAGTTTTTGATGAATACTTTGGCCTGCTTTGCTACTTTCTTTCATTGTCGGTCATTATGGTGTTACTTGAAAGCCAAGATTTTTTTGAGGTGGTACTTAGTGAAATAGGTTTCTAACGGATTTAAGTTACAACTATACGCTAGTTTTTATTAGAAAAGCAAACAGCAGAGGATGCATGTGCATGTACAAGCCAGTCTGCCCCACAAGAAGAGGATAGAGAAAAATAAGTAGATTATCGACTACAACGTTGGACTAAAATGACGGACTCGTGCAATGCTCTTCGGGTAAATTTATACCACTTAAGGAGAAAAAAGTCACAAGTTGTGCAAATTCCAAACAAAAGAAGTATGAAAGAAGGCGAGATTGCTTTATTAACATCCCCGCCATGCCCCCATGGTTGGATTTACATTTTTTGTGACTTATGCAGATGCCAAATACACAAAAACAGGTACCAATAGGTAAGACAAGTTGTGTGGGGGGGGGGGCGTGGCCTGCGGACCTGCAGCAACGCGGGGCGTGCCAGGACCGGCTTCGAGATCAGCGGCAGGTGTGTGGATGACACAGCTGAGAGTGTTTGTCTGATCACCTCTCGCTCTGTTAAAGGCAGCAGTCGGGAAGGAGAGCAGGCGGTTGTTGATGGTGGAGAGTGAGACACGACACTGGAGAAAAAACTTTTGTGTGCTCACTTGAGAAAAAGACAGCTGCTGAAAAGCACCCAAAAGACTTTGCACGTTTTATTGTAAAATAAAACCCTTTGATTGGTGGTCCGACGAACCTGGGGGAGCTAGACCTCCACAAGTTGGTTTTGCATAATAGGTCCCCTTTAAGGGGTTCCGTAGACCTTGTTGCACACGCTTGTACAGTTAAACTGAGAGAGTAATTAACAATACAATTATAATTGTGAAGTTATAGCATAGAGTTGCAATTGTAATTAACTATAAAATGATAACTGTAAAGTTACAAACAGGCATCACTGTGATGAAGGTATGTAACCCCAAGATGCAAGAGACAGGCGGTGACTAATTTGTATTAAAGCACCACAAATATGAACAGTAGTCTTGACAATTCTCAACAGAGACAATTCTCCAGCACTGACTGGAGGGCGAGGCAGGTTTTATAGAAGCCGGATTGGCAACCAGGAACAGGTGTGGTTTTGATTGATTGATTGATTGAAACTTTTATTAGTAGATTGCACAGTTCAGTGCATATTCCGTACAATTGACCACTAAATGGTAACACTCGAATAAGTTTTTCAACTTGTTTAAGTCGGGGTCCACGTAAATCAATTCATGGTACAAATATATAAATCAAATCAAATCAACTTTATTTATAGAGCACATTTAAAATTTACCACAGGGGTAGCCAAAGTGCTGTACAATGAGCAGGTTAAAAGATAAAACGAGTACCGAGCAAACACAACACAACACAAACAGAACACGATAAAAAATAAATAATTAAAATAGAATTAATAAAAACATAAAAACATAAAAACAGGATCACAGCAGGTGTATTATGGGGCGCCATTGCAGGATGGATATCACTCAGTGTTAAAAGCCATGGAATAAAAGTATGTTTTTAAGAGAGATTTAAAAACAGGAAGAGAGGAAGCTTGTCTAACACTCAGGGGTAGGTCGTTCCAGAGCTTGGGAGCAGCAACGGCGAAAGCTCTGTCACCTCTAAGCTTCAGCCTTGTGTCAGGGACCGTCAACAGCAGCTGATCGGCTGATCTTAAGGATCGGGTGGGGCAGTAAGGCTGAAGGAGGTCGGAGAGATAGGTTGGCGCGAGGTTGTTTAGACATTTAAAAACAAATAAAAGGAGTTTAAAATGTATTCGGTAACGCACAGGGAGCCAGTGAAGGGACGCTAAAATAGGGGTGATGTGCTCACGTCTGCGGGTCTGTGTTAGCAGACGAGCAGCAGAGTTTTGCACGAGCTGCAGGCGGGCGAGGGAGGCCTGGCTAATGCCAACATACAGGGCATTACAATAATCAAGACGAGTCGAGATAAAAGCGTGGATTAATTTCTCAAGATCATGTCTTGATAGAAGCGGTTTCACTTTCGCTATTTGGCGTAATTGATAAAAGCTTTTTTGAACGACGCTGCTGACTGTACTATCATCATAGTACAGTCATCACACAAGTTAATCATCAGAGTATATACATTGAATTATTTACATTATTTACAATCCGGGGGGTGGGATGAGGAGGGTTTGGTTGATATGAAGACAAAACAGAAGTTATGTTGTTCGGTCCAAGTCGCTCTCCCTCCCCCAACGTTGACCTCGGCACTCTGACCCCGTATCTCAGCGACTCTGTCACAAACCTGGGGGTAAAGTTTGACTCAGATTTTAAATTCGAAAAACAAATCAGCAGCGTCGTTCAAAAAAGCTTTTATCAATTACGCCAAATAGCGAAAGTGAAACCGCTTCTATCAGGACATGATCTTGAGAAATTAATCCACGCCTTTATCTCGACTCGTCTTGATTATTGTAATGCCCTGTATGTTGGCATTAGCCAGGCCTCCCTCGCCCGCCTGCAGCTCGTGCAGAACTCTGCTGCTCGTCTGCTAACACAGACCCGCAGACGTGAGCACATCACCCCTATTTTAGCCTCCCTTCACTGGCTCCCTGTGCGTTACCGAATCAATTTTAAACTCCTTTTATTTGTTTTTAAATGTCTAAACAACCTCGCGCCAACCTATCTCTCCGACCTCCTTCAGCCTTACTGCCCCACCCGATCCTTAAGATCAGCCGATCAGCTGCTGTTGACGGTCCCTGACACAAGGCTGAAGCTTAGAGGTGACAGAGCTTTCGCCGTTGCTGCTCCCAAGCTCTGGAACGACCTACCCCTGAGTGTTAGACAAGCCTCCTCTCTTCCTGTTTTTAAATCTCTCTTAAAAACATACTTTTATTCCATGGCTTTTAACACTGAGTGATATCCATCCTGCAATGGCGCCCCATAATACACCTGCTGTGATCCTGTTTTTATGTTTTTATGTTTTTATTAATTCTATTTTAATTATTTATTTTTTATCGTGTTCTGTTTGTGTTGTGTTGTGTTTGCTCGGTACATGTTTTATCTTTTAACCTGCTCATTGTACAGCACTTTGGCTACCCCTGTGGTAAATTTTAAATGTGCTTTATAAATAAAGTTGATTTGATTTGATTTGATTTGATATCAACACTTCAGTCATCAACAATTGCATCATCAGAGAAATGGACATTGAAACAGTGTAGGTCTGACTTGGTAGGATGTGTACACACACATGCTAGCACACAAAAATTAATATATTGATTTTTACCAACATAGTTTTGCATTCTATTATATGACCACACAGTTATATCTTTGTATACAATTGTAAATTGTCAGGTTTAAAGTACAACACACACTACCATCACTCTCACACAGCCGTGTCAAACTCATTTTAATCATAGGCCACATTACAGTTTTGGCTAGAGATGTCGGCCGATAAATGCGCTAAAATGTAATATCGGAAATGATCGGTATCGTTTTTTTTATTATCGGTATCACTTTTTTTGTGTGTTTTTTTATGTTTTTTTTAAATTAAATTAACATAAAAAACACAAGATACACTTACAATTAGTGCACCAACCCAAAAAACCTTCCTTCCCCATTTACACTCATTCACACTCATTCACACAAAAGGGTTGTTTCTTTCTGTTATTAATATTCTGGTTCCTACATTATATATCAATATATATCAATACAGTCTGCAAGGGATACAGTCCGTAAGCACGCATGATTGTGGGTGCTGCTGGTCCACTAATAGTACTAACCTTTCACAGTTAATTTTACTCATTTTCATTAATTACTAGTTTATATGTAACTGTTTTTATATTGTTTTACTTTCTTTTTTATTCAAGAAAATGTTTTTGATTGATTTATCTTATTAATTTTTAAAAAAAAGTACCTTATCTTCACCATACCTGGTTGTCCAAATTAGGCATAATAATGTGTTAATTCCACGACTGTATATATCGGTTGATATCGGTATCGGTTGATATCGGTATCGGTAATTAAAGAGTTGGACAATATCGGATATCGGCAAAAAGCCTTTATCGGACATCCCTAGTTTTGGCCGCCACTTGTAACTGCGAAACATAAAACTATATAAATGTATAAAGTCCTCATGATGGTATACAGTTGTACCGTCATTTGATTATTTATTAAGTTTCAAAAAGGGTTCAAATTACCACAAAAAAATGTACTTGTTGCATCAAATAAAAAATAATACCGACGTCTCCTTGCCACATTGTGTATCAATATTGCAGTTTCACCGTCCATCCATTTTCTACTGCTTGTCTCTTATCAGTGATTTTTTTTAAATATTTTTTTATTAAGCATGTTAAAGCATGAATGGCTAACTAAACTAAAACTATCAATACTACAGTAGTATTGGCCACTGGAGGATACCAAACCAATCAAAGTGTGCTGTTCAGTATCGTGGCCACTGATTGGCTCAGCCTCAGGCAGTATTACTGTATTGGATTAAAGCAGGGATGTAAAATGTACGGCCGGATCAGGCCCGCAAACAGGTTTTATCCGGCCCGTGGGATGAGTTTGCTAAGTATAAAAATGACTCTAAATCTTTGAATGAAAGAAACTGCTGTTCTAAATTTGTCCACTAGATGTCGCAATAGCAATTCTTTGTATCTTTGTAGACGATGCTACATATGTAAAAAAAAAAATTAAAATAAACCACATGATGTTAGTGCACCAGTCGAGGAAAATGAGTAAACTACATAAATAACATACTGTAATTTGATTTTGATATTTTTTTTAATCTCGATAGATTGAAAATGAACACCAATGAGTTGACTGATAAATGTTATCACACAATTTATTCAGAAAACGACAAAGAAAAATAGAATACTATTAACCGCAACATGTAAGTGTAAAAAAAACCCAACAACATTATGGTTTGTACATTTTCAGAATATGCTTGTTCTATTTTTAAACAAAACAATCTGAAGTTGTCTTTATTTTTAAGTTTTCGTGCTGTGATGTTACCAGTGCGGCCCACTTTCTCCATGTGGCCCCCAATCTAAAATTAGTTTGACACCCCTGGATTAAAGAGTGTAAAGGTGACCAAAGGGTGTTATTTAATGTCTAGAGGGCTCTTAAAATGCTAAAAAATAATATTTAGAAGGTTGTTAAGAGATTTTATGATAGCTATGAAAATATTCGCTTTCTAATTAATTATTTATTTTTCGCGGAAATTAATTTATCGCAGTCATGTCCGGAACTAATTTACAGCGAAGAACTGTATTATTATTGTATTATTAACTGTTTTATTATTATTACTGTATTCAGCTAAAAAAAACTGCAGCTACAAGCAGTTAATTTTCTTCTGTCAGAATTGAGATACACTTAGCAAGAAACATCAAGTGTCTTATCGGCTTTTGCGTGGTGTTGACTTTGACATATGTGCTCTAGGCAATTAGGAGGTATTTATAGCGGGAAATCCCCCAACGATGGATAATATTGGGAAACGTTGCTATGGGAACCCGAGTCAAATATGAGATAACAAGAAACAATAAGGGGACAGACATTCTTGAAATGAGTCACGATGTGACAAACGCACTTAAAAAAAAAAGTTCCAAGAAAGCGTACTTGAAATTGACTGCAGCTTGGTGAGTTTTAATTAGACTTAAAGACCTACTGAAACCCACTACTACCGACCACACAGTCTGATAGTTTATATATCAATGATGAAATCTTAACATTGCAACACATGCCAATACGGCCGGGTTAGCTTACTAAAGTGCAATTTTAAATTCCGCGCCAAATATCCTGCTGAAAACGTCTCGGTATGATGACGTCAGCGCGTGACGTCACGGATTGTAGAGGACATTTTGGGACAGCATGGTGGCCAGCTTTTAAGTCGTCTGTTTTCATTGCAAAATTCCACAGTATTCTGGACATCTGTGTTGGTGAATCTTTTGCAATTTGTTCAATGAACAATGGAGAGAGCAAAGAAGAAAGCTGTAGGTGGGAAGCGGTGTATTGCGGCCGGCTGCAGCAACACAAACACAGCCGGTGTTTCATTGTTTACATTCCCGGAAGATGACAGTCAAGCTTTACCATTGGCCTGTGGAGAACTGGGACAACAGAGACTCTTACCAGGAGGACTTTGAGTTGTATGCGCAGACGCGGTACCGTGAGTACGCATGCAGCTGCGGCTTCCAAACATTTGATCGCTTGCCCGTACGTGCGTGCTGCTATGTGCATGTCACGTACGTAACTTTGGGAACTTTGGTGAAATATATGTGCTGTATGAACTTTGGGGAGGTGAACGGTACTTTGGGCTGTGGGATTGAGTGTGTTGTGCAGGTGTTTGAGTTATATTGGCGGGTTATATGGACGGGAGGGGGGAGGTGTTTGTTATGCGGGATTAATTTGTGGCATATTAAATATAAGCCTGGTTGTGTTGTGGCTAATAGTGTATATATATGTCTTGTGTTTATTTACTGTTTTAGTCATTCCCAGCTGAATATCAGGTCCCACCCGCCTCTCACAGCATCTTCCCTATCTGAATCGCTCCCACTGCTCTCTAGTCCTTCACTCTCACTTTCCTCATCCACGAATCTTTCATCCTCGCTCAAATTAATGGGGAAACCGTCGCTTTCTCGGTCCGAATCGCTCTCGCTGCTGGTGGCCATGATTGTAAACAATGTGCAGATGTGAGGAGCTCCACAACCTGTGACGTCACGCTAGTCGTCTGCTACTTCCGGTACAGGCAAGGCTTTTTTATCAGCGTCCAAAAGTTGCGAACTTTATCGTCGATGTTCTCTACTAAATCCTTTCAGCAAAAATATGGCAATATCGCGAAATGATCATGTATGACCCATAGAATGGACCTGCTATCCCCGTTTAAATAAGAAAATCGCATTTCAGTAGGCCTTTAAATCACAGGTGTCAAACTTCAGGCCAGCGGGAACTCATGAACATCAACATGCATTCTGTCCACATGGTGAACTTCAGCCAACAAGAAGCCAAATTTACTACAGCCATTATTCTCAAACTGTTGTATGTGTACCATTGGTGGTATGTTAAAGAAGTCTGTAACTTTGTAATGTACATGAAATATCATTGTTGAGGACGTTTGTGCATTGAATGTCATGTTACAGTGGCCTGAAATATTTGATTTATGAAGTGAATTAATTCACTCATATTATGTTTTGCATATGGTGAATGTCTATATTCATCTTGGAGAAAGCAAACCACCAGTGTTAATAGTAGGTATTTTAGTTTGGTCACATAATAGTCAATTAGTATTGAGATTTGTGTGTGGATTGGATTAGTTCTCGCGGCAGAAAAGGCAATACAATTGGACTTTGGTATGCAAAGGTGATGGCCCTATCCGTGACAAGAGTCTAAATGTTCAGCTCAAAGTAAACATCTAAGATACGACCTACATTAAAGTAAACATCTAAGATACAACCTACATTAAAGTAAACATCTAAGATACGACCTGCATCTGTTGTCTTTCCAGACATTTACACACGAACATCTCCTTTTATGGTCAGGGTGTGCTGTCCTGACTTGGCACACACCCAGAGACAGGAGAGAGGAATATAAAACTGATGGTTTGGCTTCTCCAAGTTTTGTTTCCATGGTTACCCATTAGTTTCACCTGTTCCACGTTTGGACTCACACACCTGTCACCAATCATGTCACTGTTATTTAAGCCTGTATTTTTCTGTTGGTCGGCCTGGCGACATTATCTGCTGTTACCCTTGTCACTCATATGTTGATTCCATGCCATTGTTCCATGATCATTTCCATGCTTGTTCCAAGTAAGTTTTTGTTTATTCATGTCACGTAGGGGCAGCATGGCGTAGTGGGTAGAGCAACCGTGCCAGAAACCTGAGGGTTGCAGGTTCGCTCCCCGCCTCTTCCTTCCAAAAATCGCTGCCGTTGTGTCCTTGGGCGGGACACTTCACCCTTTGCCCCCGGTGCCACTCACACCGGTGAACTGAATGATGAATGATAGGTGGTGGTCGGAGGGGCCGTTGGCGCAAATTGCAGCCACGCTTCTGTCAGTCTACCCCAGGGCAGCTGTGGCTATGAGAGTAGCTTACCACCACCAGGTGTGAATGAATGATGGGTTCCACATGTAAAGCGACTTTGGGTACTTAGAAAAGCGCTATATAAATCCCAGTTATTATTATTATTATTATTACGTTTAGCAGTTCTTTTGTTTCATACCCTTAGTCTACGTTAAGTGTAAGTTTTTGTTTCATAGTCAAGTTTGTACCTCTGCCTTGTGCGCACCTTTAGTTTGTTCTTTTTGTTATAGTAAAAAGAATTATGTCGTTACCTTCACGCCATGTCCGCTCCAACTTTTATTGCATCTCGGGAAAACAAACCCGCCATGTCATGACAAAACTGAAGCCTTGGCCTTATGATTGCAGCGATTTATTTCAAAGAAACGGCACTGAACAATACAAACATATATATTTTGTACTTGAAACTGTGCAAACATACTACAATCAAGTTAACTAATCAATTTCACAGGCACTGGTCACAACCGCTTGAAATAACATCTGTAGAGAAAACATACATTAGGTCAAATATGACTTATTTGAACAATAACCGTGTGCTGTATTAATAAGCCACGGTGCTTCACAGTAGACAAACATCCCACATTGCACATATACAATTGACACTTCAGTCTTATGAAGAGCAGAGCATTGCACGCTAATTAGTTGTTGATGACTTAATAAACCTTCATGTTTCGTACAAATGAGCAGAAAGCAAGATAATGAACAGAGCATCCACAAAGATAAATAGCCTTCAATACTTAAAGGGGAACATTATCACCAGACCTATGTAAGCGTCAATATATACCTTGATGTTGCAGAAAAAAGACCATATATTTTTTTAACCGATTTCCGAACTCTAAATGGGTGAATTTTGGCGAATTAAACGCCTTTCTATTATTCGCTCTCGAAGCGATGACGTCACAACGTGACGTCACATTGGGAAGCAATCCGCCATTTTCTCAAACACATTACAAACACCGAGTCAAATCAGCTCTGTTATTTTCCGTTTTTTCGACTGTTTTCCGTACCTTGGAGACATCATGCCTCGTTGGTGTGTTGTCGGAGGGTGTAACAACACGAACAGGGACGGATTCAAGTTGCACCAGTGGCCCAAAGATGCGAAAGTGGCAAGAAATTGGACGTTTGTTCCGCACACTTTACCGACGAAAGCTATGCTACGACAGAGATGGCAAGAATGTGTGGATATCCTGCGACACTCAAAGCAGATGCATTTCCAACTGGACTGGACAGATCAGCTTTCAGGAAAAGAGAGCGGATGAGGGTATGTCTACAGAATATATTAATTGATGAAAACTGGGCTGTCTGCACTCTCAAAGTGCATGTTGTTGCCAAATGTATTTCATATGCTGTAAACCTAGTTCATAGTTATTAGTTTCCTTTAATGCCAAACAAACACATACCAATCGTTGGTTAGAAGGCGATCGCCGAATTCGTCCTCGCTTTCTCCCGTGTCGCTGGCTGTCGTGTCGTTTTCGTCGGTTTTGCTTGCATACGGTTCAAACCGATATGGCTCAATAGCTTCAGTTTCTTCTTCAATTTCGTTTTCGCTACCTGCCTCCACACTACAACCATCCGTTTCAATACATGCGTAATCTGTTGAATCGCTTAAGCCGCTGAAATCCGAGTCTGAATCCGAGCTAATGTCGCTATAACTTGCTGTTCTATCCACCATGTTTGTTTGTATTGGCATCACTGTGTGACATCACAGGAAAATGGACGGGTGTATATAACGATGGTTAAAATCAGGCACTTTGAAGCTTTTTTTAGGGATATTGCGTGATGGGTAAAATTTTGAAAAAAACTTCGAAAAATAAAATAAGCCACTGGGAACTGATTTTTAATGGTTTTAACCCTTCTGAAATTGTGATAATGTTCTCCTTTAACAGAAACTAGGAAATTTGCAAGAAGCAAAGAATGCATGTTCCTTTTGTCTATGTAGGATCAGAGTGGCTAAAAGGCACTTATGTCAGTGGAATGCATTGAGGAAAGTCCATGCAGGTTCATACTGTATGTGTAACAGATGGAACTATGCATGAGGTTGTTTGATTCCAAACACATTTGCATTACTTGTGCTCCATACGATGAGTGTAACTTATTTGTATTTCATATTTCATCCTCCACAGGATATGGTGGCCACTCCCCATGAAGGACTATCTAAGAAGCAGCAGGAGATTGAGTTTGGGTGATGATGGCGGGGACTTCAGCCTGGGTTGCCAGATGGGTTTCAGTAACTGTTGTGGTTGCCCTCAGGGGTCCAAGGAAAACAGAGGAAGACTGGCAACAGTTCAAGTCAGGGGCTGTGGGACGAGCTGGAGGGTCGGAAGGCTGAGGAGAGATCTTTAACAAGGAGAAAGGCATCCTTTGATTGCCATTGTGATGACTATGATGATGGTTATGATATTTTTCACTTCTAAAGTACCAGTAAAGTGGAAAAACAAGTTGCCTCTATATTGAAGCTATTATCATATACAGTCATGGTCATTATGTAAAGAACATAATGTCATGGCTGTCTGAAATCACATGGACAAAGATAAGACCTTCTGGAGGAAAGTTCTGTGGTCAGATGAAATAAAAATTGACCTGTTTGGCCACAATGCACAGCAATATGTTTGGAGGAGAAAAGGTGAGGCCTTTAATCCCAGGAACACCGTTCCTACCGTCAAGCATGGTGGTGGTAGTATTATGCTCTGGGCCTGTTTTGCTGCCAATGGAACTGGTGCTTTACAGAGAGTAAATGGGACAATGAAAAAGGAGGATTACCTCCAAATTCTTCAGGACAACCTAAAATCATCAGCCCGGAGGTTAGGTCTTGGGCGCAGTTGGGTATTCCAACAGGACAATGACCCTGTGTGTTTGGGGTCCACTTGGGAGTAGATTTTTCTCCATGTGGCCCCCGATCTAAAATGAGTTTGACACACCTGCCTTACGCGATTGGAATGGTTTGTACAGCTGAAAACAACGCAAACATAGGGCATTTTTCTTCGAGGAAGGCTAAATGGGCGTAGTACCTATTGAGAAGAGACACTGCTTGACCACTACGCATATTTAATGAGCCGGACTTGAGCCCAACGTGACGTCATTCAAATCCAAGCATTAGGGGCGTTCTTATACATGAAGACAGACACGCTAAATGGATTGCACTCTAATTTGCTTATTAAATGGACGCAATCCTCTGCGCTCGACCTTAGTAGATCAGCTTTTAAGTTTGCACATGTTTTAATACACGCAATCAGGCCCTACAGTAGGAAAGAAAATTATATGACCCCATTCGTCGCGGTTTACCTGACACATTAAACGTGACAAGTTTGGAACGTGCACTATCCACTTTAGCCACCAGATAGCAGTCGAGTGTTGAATATCTTTAAATGTGTTTTGTGGCGATTTCAACTTTCGCCACAGTGAAGTGGCGCTTTCCATCATTTTCACCAGACTGCATTGCAAAACAATTGACCCTGTAAAATGTGTGTACTGTGCACTGTTTTATATTTTGAGTTTTTATAGGTTGCTATATAAGTTTTATGATTAATTTTTCGCAATGGGTTGCCCTTTTTTCTGGGTTGAGCACCACGCCCTCAAAAAATGTCTGCGCACCTGCCTGTTGGTGTTGTTTCGTGAAATTTTTGTATTGTAAAATATTTGGTAACACTTTAGTATGGGGAACATATGAACCATTAATTAGTTGCTTATTAACATAGGGTTAGGGTAAGGGTTAGGGTCAGGGTCAGGGTCAGGGTCGGGGTGAGGGTTAGGGGTAGGGCTAGGGTTAGCGTTGGGGTTAGGGTTGGGGTTACGGTTGGGGTTCGGGTTAGGGAAGACTCTTAGTTAATGGCTTACTAGTTGTATAATAAGGCCATGCAGAATAAGGCATCAATAAGTACTTAATAAGTACTTAACAAGTGCTTAATAATGACTAATTAACAGCCAATATGGTACTAATTTGCATGTTAACAAGCAACTAATTAATGGTTCATATGTTCCCCATACTCAAGTGTTACCAAATATTTGAAAGGGCAGCAAGGTGAAACAGGGGTTGGTGCGTGTGCCTCACAATACGAAGGTCCTGGGTTCGATCCTGGGCTCGGGATCTTTCTGTGTGGAGTTCGCGTGTTCTCCCCGTGACTGCGTGGGTTCCCTCTGGGTACTCCGGCTTCCTACTCAGTGGCCTAGTGGTTAGAGTGTTCGCCCTGAGATCGGTAGGTTTGGTGTTCGAACCCCGGCTGAGTCATACCGAAGACTATGAAAATGGGACCCATTACCTCCCTGCTTGGCACTCAGCTTCAAGGGCTGGAATTGGGGGTTAAATCACCAACAATTATTCCCGGGCGTGGCCACCGCTGATGCTCACTGCTCCCCTCACCTACCAGAGGGTGTTTAAGGGTGATGGGTCAAATGCAGAGAATCATTTCGCCACACCTAGTGTGTGTGTGTGACAATCATTGGTACTTTAACTTTACTTTTACTTTAAGACAAGCGCCTGGGGATAGGTTGATTGGCAACACTAAATGGTCCCTAGTGTGTGAATGTGAGTGTGAATGTTGTCTGTCTATCTGCGTTGGCCCTGCGATGAGGTGGCGACTTGTCCAGGGTGTACACCGCCTTCCGCCCGAATGCAGCTGAGATAGGCTGCAGTAGCGGTAGAAAATGGATGGATGGATGGAAAATATTTGCCCCTGGCTCAATAAAGTTTGGGAAACACTGCACTAAAGTACCTGGCTGCTCTGAGGACGTTGGGACACCCGAGTATGAGGAGAGTGAGGGGCGCATTCAGTTGGCTTGGACCTCACAAAGCGGCGAGCACTGGGGTCACCGTCCTCCACATCGTTGGCTTTGCGCCTCCCCTTCTTCACGCACAGCACCTCCAGAGTCACAGAAGACGAGTGTTAATACCACGACTCTTTATCTACCTGATCAGATGGGATGCTTCACGCCTTCCATTACTCTTCTGAAGCTCTGCTTGAAGTTGTCCGACAGGAAGCCGTAGAGCAGCGGGTTGGCGCAGGAGTTGGCGTAGGACAGGATGACCGCAAAGAAGTAAATCCCCGCCGTGGCGCTGGACTCTGGGATGATGACCACCAGGTTGATGATGTTGATGATAAAGAAGGGCAGCCAGCACAGCACAAACACCACCACGATGACCACCACCATCCGAGTGACCTTGCGCTCGGAGCGCCGCCGCGAGGTGAAGCCCGCCCGCACTCCTGACGACTTCACCTGGGGGGGGGGAAAAAGAAATAGCGACGATGGGAATTACGAAACAGAACCAGTCGTACACTCACTCGCAAACCTTGACGACGATCAACAGGTAGCAGAGGCAGATGATGAGCAGAGGTCCGAAGAAGCCGATGGTGGTGGTGTAGAGGATGAAGGCTGTTGACCACACGTCTGCCGGCTCCGGCCAGATCATGTTGCACGAGTTAAATGTGTCCTAAAGGAACATATATTTGCAGGAACCAATTAAGTCAAATCTTTTATAATAACACTCAAATGAGAGGAGTCATTTTCATGAGATTATTTTCTAATATTAGTGATTTGGCCCACTTGTAATGAAAATAAAAGAAATCTTGTTTTTCATAAGCTATGGATTAGTATTGTACAATATGTCTGGGTGGGGGTCCTGCTTTGGAAATCATTTGTACCCCTTTCAGAGATCACATTTAGTTCCCCTTAAACATCCTCATGTTGCACAATGAAATGTAAGCATAGGATGAAGTGTGCATTCCTGTAACTTTCTCTAGTAACAGCATTCCATGATTAATATCAATAAATTAACATTAATAATAAATGACAGTAGAATAAGCACACGTATGACTGAGGAGTCATAGTGTAACTTTGTGTGGTGTTTGAGTTGTCCAACTTTTTGTGTGGCCATAAACGCACCAGTGGTTTAGTGCTATGCGTGTTGGTGACAGATGACAAGTTGGTTTTGGCCTGGTTTGTACGGCAGAAAATGACTAGTTTTTCGAGATAGAAGTTTTTTACTCACGTTTTTGGTGTGGTTATGGCCGAATATAAACAGTTTTGCTCAATAAAGTGATCGATATAATTCCTGTCCTCGAAGCATCTCGATAGACGTTACAATAATTGAACGGTGTTCAATTGAACGGCGATGACGAACACCGTCAGGGCCGCTTGTTGTCACTGTCACTCAGAGTTGCATTGCAAAATTATACAGAATAAATGTGTTTATTTTGTTTAGAATTCAGATGGGATTTGATTTGGTGCGCGGCATATATTTGCTGTGCGCAGAGGACACTTGAGCAGTGCGCAATTACACAGGCGCGCACCTTAGAGGGAACGTTGGTAGCGTAGTAGGCCTAGGTATTCATTAAAAACAAGTCAGAGGTTTTATTTAATAAGTATATTTAATATTTTTGGCCTGCGATGAGGTAGCGACTTGTCCAGGGTGTACATCGCCTTCCGCCCGAATACAGCTGAGATAGGCTCCAGCATCCCCCCCGCAACCCCAAAAGGGACAAGCGGTAGAAAATGGATGGATTGAATATTTTTGGCCAATTGAACCCGTTCTCAAACAATGGCAATAAAAACTCTTCTGATTCTTGTGATTCAATGTAACATTTTAAACAGTTTGAACAGTAACACTGTGTTTGAATATATGAAAATAAAACACTGTACTTTTAATCAAGTGATTCTTTGGCGTACCACGAGGTCGGGGGTCAGCAACCCGCTTGCGGCTATTTAATCCTACCCTAGTGGCTCCCTGGAGCATTTTTTAAAAAAGGATGGAAAATGGAAAAAGATGGGGTGGAAAATATTTGTTTTGTTTTAGTATGTTTTTTTGTTTGAGGACAAACATGACACAAACCTTCCCGATTGTTAGAAAGCCCACTTGTTTAATGTTTGTGTGTATGCTTCACTGATGAGAGTATTTGGTGATCATCGTTTTGTCCTACTAATTTCGGCGGTTCTTAATCTCACCATAGTGTGGACTGTGACGCAACAGTTTGTTTACATGTAGACTGGACTTAGAGACTTAGACTAGACAGACTTCCTTTTATTGACATTCAAATTTGAACTTTACAGTACAGATAAGAATGACATTTTGTTGCATTAGCTCGTTGTAGTGCAGGATAAAAGTAAAATGTAAAATCTTGCACTCCTTCTTTGTCTCATTTTGTCCACCAAAAGTTTTATGCTGTGCGTGAATGCACAAAGGTGAGCTTTGTTGATGTTATTGACTTGTTGGAGTGCTAATCAGGCTTGCCAAAGATTGTAATAAATCTATTAAAAGAAGACAGCATTAACTTGGACACACACATCTATACCTTTGGCCATTAAAAGCCAGTCATTTCCAGGGGTTATCTCACCTTCTGAGTAACCTCTGATTTACTGATGGTTTCTAATGTTGTAAAAATGTGTAGAATAAATATTAATTTTCAACATTTATGTCAACGAAGATTGGCTTCAGCCTGCGACACATAGTCATTTTGATAGTAGGCTAATATAGCTAATATAGACACTTACGTCATATGTTGCCTTCATTATAAGACTTATATAGGGCTTTTCATTTTTTTCCGGCTCCAGACAGATTTGTTTTGTTGTATTTTCGGTCCAATATGGCTCTTTCAACGTTTTGGGTTGCCGACCCCTGCACTAGATGGAGCCCACATACCACTAATGGTACATGTACCACAGTTTAAGAATCACTGCTACAAGGGAAAATAATAAAAGGCTAATTTAGTATTATTTATATTGAAAGTTTTTTTCATTGCACCAAAACCAAGACTTTAAGTACATGGCTAAATTGAGGCCCTTAGCAGAATTTTATATGGCGGTGCCCCCCCCACCCACCCATTGCAAAATTCCTTTACACATTTGTATTAAAGGGGAACCTTCTGAGAAGCCTCACTTTTACCAATATTTTCCAATGTTGAAAAAAATGTGTAAAATAAATATTACATTTCAACACCATGTGTTGCCATCATTATAAGACAAATATAAGACTTTTCATTTTTTGCGGCTCCAGACAGATTTTTTTTGTATTTTTTTGGTCCAATGTGGCTCTTTCAACATTTTGGGTTGCCGACCCCTGGCCTAGGTACTCATTAAAAACAAGTCAGAGGTTTTATTTAATAAGTATATTTAATATTTTTGGCCATTTTACACAGTTTGAACAGTAACACTATGTTTGAATATAGGACAATAAAACACTGTACTTTTAATAAAGTGATTCCACTAGATGGAGCCTGCTTACCACTTGTGGTACACGTACCACAGTTTAAGAATCAATGCGACAGGGGAAAATAACAAAAGGTTACCGGTAATTTAGTATTATTTATATTGAAAGTTTTTTCATTGCACTAAAACCAACATTTTAAGTATCAATCATCAATCAATCAATCTTTATTTATATAGCCCTAAATCACAAGTGTCTCAAAGGGCTGCACAAGCCACAACGACATCCTCGGTACAAAGCCCACATACGGGCAAGGAAAAACTCACCCCAGTGGGACGTCGATGTGAATGACTATGAGAAACCTTGGAGAGGACCGCATATGTGGGTAACCCCCCCCCCTCTAGGGGAGACCGAAAGCAATGGATGTCGAGTGGGTCTGACATAATATTGTGAGAGTCCAGTCCATAGTGGATCCAACATAATAGTAAGAGTCCAGTCCATAGTGGGGCCAGCAGGACACCATCCCGAGCGGAGACGGGTCAGCAGCATAGAGATGTTCCCAGCCGATGCACAGGCGAGCGGTCCACCCCGGGTCCCGACTCTGGACAGCCAGCACTTCATCCATGGCCACCGGACCTGCGCCCCCCCCCCCCCCCCCCTCAAGGAAAAGGGGAGCAGAGGAGAAAAGAAAAGAAACGGCAGATCAACTGGTCTAACAGGGGGGCTATTTAAAGGCTAGAGTATACAAATGAGTTTTAAGATGGGACTTAAATGCTTCTACTGAGGTAGCATCTCTAATTGTTACCGGGAGGGCATTCCATAGTACTGGAGCCCGAATAGAAAACGCTCTATAGCCCGCAGACTTTTTTGGGGCTCTGGGAATCACTAATAAGCCGGAGTTCTTTGAACGCAGATTTCTTGCCGGGACATATGGTACAATGCAATCGACAAGATAGGACGGAGCTAGACCGTGTAGTATTTTATACGTAAATAGTAAAACCTTAAAGTCACTTCTTAAGTGCACAGGAAGCCAGTGCAGGTGAGCCAGTATAGGCGTAATATGATCAAACTTTCTTGTTCTTGTCAAAAGTCTAGCAGCCGCATTTTGTACCAACTGTAATTTTTTAATGCCAGACATAGGGAGACCCGAAAATAATACGTTACAGTAGTCGAGACGAGACGTAACGAACGCATGAATAATGATCTCAGCGTCGCTAGTGGATAAAATAGAACGAATTTTAGCGATATTACGGAGATGAAAGAAGGCCGTTTTAGTAACACTCTTAATGTGTGATTCAAACGAGAGAGTTGGGTCGAAGATAATACCCAGATTCTTTACTGATTCGCCTTGTGTAATTGTTTGGTTGTCAAATGTTAAGGTGGTATTATTAAATAAATGTCGGTGTTTAGCAGGACCGATAATCAGCATTTCCGTTTTCTTGGCGTTGAGTTGCAAGAAGTTAGCGGACATCCATTGTTTAATTTCATTAAGACACGCCTCCAGCTGACTACAATCCGGCGTGTTGGTCAGCTTTAGGGGCATGTAGAGTTGGGTGTCATCAGCATAGCAATGAAAGCTAACACCGTATTTGCGTATGATGTCGCCTAGCGGCAGCATGTAAATGCTAAAGAGTGCAGGGCCAAGAACCGAACCCTGAGGAACTCCGCACGTTACCTTAACATAGTCCGAGGTCACATTATTATGGGAGACGCATTGCATCCTGTCAGTAAGATAAGAGTTAAACCACGACAAAGCTAAGTCTGACATACCAATACGTGTTTTGATACGCTCTAATAAAATATTATGATCGACGGTATCGAAAGCAGCGCTAAGATCAAGAAGCAGCAACATAGATGACGCATCAGAATCCATCGTTAGCAGTAGATCATTAGTCATTTTTGCGAGGGCTGTCTCCGTAGAGTGATTTGCCCTGAAACCGGATTGAAAAGGTTCACAGAGATTGTTAGACACTAAGTGTTCATTTAGCTGCTGTGCGACAATTTTTTCGAGGATTTTCGAAATAAAGGGAAGGTGGGACACCGGTCGGTAGTTTACCATGAGGTCAGGATCAAGGTTAGGTCTTTTGAGCAGAGGATGAATAACCGCTTTCTTGAATGCTAGGGGAACAGTGCCAGAGGAAAGTGATAAGTTTATAATATTTAGCACTGATGGACCTAATAATACAAAAAGCTCCTTGATAAGTTTCCCAGGAAGTGGGTCAAGTAAACATGTTGTTTGTTTTATCCCACTTACACGCTGTAATAGTTCCTCTAATGTTATTTCATCAAAAAGAGAGAGACTATTTTGTATTGCAGTATCCGTCGTAGATACAGTTGTATCTGTGTTCATAGAACCCAGTTGTAGCTGGGATGCGTTGTCTTTAATCTCCTTTCTAATGAGTTCAATTTTCTTATTAAAGAAATTCATAAAGTCATCTGCCGAGTGGGTGGAGCTATTGGGAGGAGTCCCTTGTTGGGTTAGCGATGCTACTGTACTAAACAAAAATTTAGGGTCGTTTTTGTTGAGGCGGATGAGATTTGAGTAATATTTAGCTTTAGCTAAGGTAAGCATGCGTTTATACGATATTAAACTATCACTCCATGCTTGATGGAAAACCTCAAGCTTGGTTGAGCGCCATTTGCGTTCCAACTTTCTACATGATAATTTATGAGCTCTGGTTTCCTCTGTAAACCATGGGGTGCGCCTTTTAGGGGCCCTTTTTTGTTTTAGCGGTGCTATACTATCAATGGTTTTGCGCAGGGCATTGTCAAAGTTGTTAGTGAGGTTATCAATAGAGCCGACATAATTTGGGAATGGTGCCATTACCGAAGGCAGTAGGTCAGCAAGAGTCATCGTTGTGGCGGCATTAATGTTGCGGCTGCTATAGCAGTTATTATTATTATTAGTTTGTTGACAATGAGTCAGAACTTCGAATTTTATAAGGTAATGATCGGACATTACTTTAGTATACGGGAGTACCATAACTTTGGAGGTGGTGACACCCCTGACCAGCACTAGATCTATCGTATTGCCGTTGCGATGCGTAGGTTCATTTATTATTTGTGTAAGACCACAGCTATCAATTATAGTCTGGAGCGCCACGCACTGAGGGTCCGATGGGGTATTCATATGGATATTAAAGTCCCCCATTATGATTATATTGTCTGCGTGCGTCACTAGATCAGCAACGAACTCTGAGAATTCATTAATAAAGTCCGAGTAGGGCCCTGGGGGGCGGTAGATAACAGCCATATCGAGAGGCAGCGGTGCGACAGACCTCATAGTAAGCACCTCAAACGATTTGTATTTATTATTTAGGTTAGGGGTAAGGTTAAAGTTTTCATTGTATATTAGTGCGACCCCCCCACCCCTTTTAAGGGGACGGGCAATATGCGCATTCGTATAGTTAGGAGGAGATGCCTCATTTAGCGCAAAAAATTCGTCTGGTTTGAGCCAGGTTTCGCTAAGACCAATGACGTTAAGATTGTTGTCTCTAATGACCTCATTAACTAATAACGTTTTGGGAGACAATGATCTTATGTTTAAAAAGCCCATATTATAAGTATTGGGCTGTTTTGACGAGTTTTTGTTTAAATTATCCGTAGTAGAAATATTAATAATGTTGCGTTTATTATACGTAGTGCACTTTAAATAGTTTCGACCATATCTAGGAATTGATACGACGGGAATTTTCAGATTGTTTGCTTGATGCTGCGATCGACTGAACGCATCATGATTTGCCACCTCAGTAGAATGCATATCTACCCCGGACACATTCACAACAGAAAACACATTAAATTGAGGGCCTTAGCAGAATTTTATATGGAGGTGCCCCCCCATTGCAAAATTCCTTTATACATTTGTATTAAAGGGGAACTGTACATTTTATTGGAATTTTTCTTATAATTCTCAATGCTTATATGGGACAAGAACACATACTGTATGTCATAGTTTCTTTTTGTGCATTCTAAATAGAGATGTCCGATATTATCGGCCGATAAATGCATTAAATGTAATATCGGAAATTATTGGTATCGTATTTTTTTATTATCGGTATCGTATTTTTTATTTTTTTTATTTTTTTTATTAAATCAACATAAAAAACACAAAATACACTTACAATTAGTGCACCAACCCAAAAAAAAACCATCCTCCCCCATTTACACTCATTCACACTCATTCACATAAAAGGGTTGTTTCTTTCTGTTATTAATATTCTGGTTCCTACATTATATATCAATATATATCAATACAGTCTGCAAGGGATACAGTCCGTAAGCACACATGATTGTGCGTGCTGCTGGTCCACTAATAGTACTAACCTTTAACAGTTAATTTTACTAATTTTCATTAATTGCTAGTTTCAGTCTGTGGAACAACTTAGGGGACGAGTTAAAAACCTGTTCTAACATGATTCAATTTAAAAGACTGTTTAAAAAAGAAGTACTGAAGAAGTACGAGGAGGAAAGAGAGTGATGCCCTCAGCACGGAGCGATGAGAGAGAGGTGTATGGTCAGAGAGTGTTTGGGCCTGTGTGTGTGTGTGTGTGTGTGTGTGTGTGTGTGTGTGTGTGTGTGTGTGTGTGTGTGTGTGTGTGTGTGTGTGTGTGTGTGTGTGTGTGTGTGTGTGTGTGTGTGTGTGTGTTTTGTCTCGTCTTGTCTTGTCTCATAGTAACAGTGGTACTATTGTATTGTTAGTGTACAGCTTTTCTTGTTTTTCTTTGTATAGTATTGTTCTTGTATTATATTGTTTATGTTAAATGTGGAACAAGTGAGAGGGGTTGGGATATTATAAGCATCTGCTTCATCCAACCCCTTTTCAAGCCCTGCATAAATGTCCCTGCCAAAATGTAAAAAAAAAAAAAAAGTGTTGTTGTACTGTGCAGGTTTGAAATAAATAATCCAATCAAAAATTATGTAACTGTTTTTATATTGTTTTACTTTCTTTTTTATTCAAGAAATTGTTTTTAATTTATTTATCTTATTTTATTTTATTAATTTTCTTTAAAAGTACTTTATCTTCACCCTACCTGGTTGTCCAAATTAGGCATAATAATGTGTTAATTCCACGACTGTATATATCGGTTGATATCGGTATCGGTAATTAAAGAGTTGGACAATATCGGAATATCGGATATCGGCAAAAAGCCATTATCGAACATCCCTAATTCTAAACATTAAAAAAACTTTCGCGAGATGCGGCTAGTATTGTAGCTAATGGGAGTCAACTAGATTGGCTATAAAGCACTCGAATATAACCTCCAAAAACCTCCATCAAGGTTTCATAGACATGCTGTAAGTATATATGTAATGTTGTAACATGCACATTCACGATAACGTGTAATATTTACTGTGTTTTGACAGTGAGTGCTCTTTAAAGAAGACACAGAAATATTACTGGAAATGTCATTGAATACTGCCTTCACATATTTTTGCGTCGACAAACTGCAAACAAATTACACCTTTATTCCGTCCCGTTCATCTTTTCCACCAAGCCATTGGTTTGTGGATGATAAGGAGCACAAAGACTTCTCTAGATATTAAGTTTGGAGCAGAGATTTTTGTTTATCTGTTTAATCAAATAAGAAATCATTGACAGGTTTAAAAACCCCTTTCAGTAAATTATGTCACTTGATTTTGATATATGTAATGCTCTTAAGCAAGACCTGGGCATTCACATCCGGCCCTTTGTGCGTCCCTGCCAATCATAAATTACAAAATAAATTTAAAAAAGTATCTATGTTGAGTGTGCAATACAACAGTGCTGCTTTTGTTTTAAAAAAGCGTTATTTGTATCACTTCCGTGTGGACTATGCTCGTGCGCGATTGTGAGTGAATGTGAACAGCGGCAATCAAAAATTACAAAATAAATGTAAAAGAACATCTATGTCGTGTGTGCAATACAACTGTGCTGCTTTTATTTTGAAAAGTGTTATTTATGGGCGTATGTCCGTGTGTAACCTGTGAGTGAAGGTGCACAGCGACATGTGATGCAGACGCTAAAAAGAGAAAAGTTGATGACGAATGTGTCACGGCGCGGACTCGCACCCGCATTCCTCCTGCAACTGTTTGTCAGAGTTCCCCTTCTGGCTGCTCGTCTGGACACGCCCCTGGGCGCGGCACCCCCACGCAGCAACAAGGCTGCAGACAATTAAGAATCAGCACACCTGGACCTGACGAGAGGGAGCGGTAAAAGCCAGCGGACCCAGGAGACCTTCGCCAGAACGTAGCCAATCTCCCCTGAGTAAGCATCACGTCTGGCACCCCTCCCTCGTTCCTTGCTCGCCTTCTTTGTGCTCTTCCACATTCCTTATTGATGTCTTTTATGTCTTCAACAGTTTCTTCCCTGTTACCCATGTTCGTGTCTTGCCTCACGACTCCCTCCCGGATCTTTGCTTGCCTCCCTCGATCCTTGACCACAGCCTGGACATTGACATCGTTGTCCCTCTCCTGCCCTCGACTGCTTGCCTCCCCGCTGACTGCCTCTTTGCCTTCCCCCTTGGATTTGGTGAAAGATTCACTCAACACGCACCGACAACACCCACTGGTAAATATCACATTGTTAATTCCACACATCGTTTGCATTCATTCACTAGTGGTAGCATACACACCCCACACATTCATCAAAGGTTTAAATAAACCTTCTAAACCGCAGTTCTGCTTTGGTGTCGCCTCCTTCCCTTTGACAATACATAACAGTTTTCAACAAGACATGGACTGCCAAGTATTTCTTTACAGAAATTAAAGATAAAGTCGTGTGCTTAATTTGTGGTACACAGGTTGCTGTGTTTAAAGAATATAATTTCAATCGCCACTACACGACGAAGCACGAGGAAAAATACCGGAATCTGTCTGATGAAGCGCGCGCAAGGGAGGCTGATGCGTTGATGATAAAACTGCAAACCCAACAAGGACTTTTTAAGCCAAATTTGACACCCCCAGATATGCAGCTGTCAGGACAAGTTTCGCCATTTCTCACAAAATCGCCAGAAAAAGTAAGGCGTTTTCTGACGGAGAGTTTATTAAGGAGTGCTTATTGGACTCTGTTGCGCTGATATGCCCGGAGAAGAGGGGCGCATTTGAGAACGTGTCATCTCTCCCAACGCACTGTAACGAGGCGGGTTGAGACCATCGCTGGAAACTTGGAGCTTCAGCTGAAGAACAGAACGGCCGACTTTGACTGTTTTTCGCTGGCTTTGGATGAGAGCTGCGATGTACGTGACACCGCCCAGCTGCTCATCTTCTTACGTGGGATAACTGCAGACTTTCAAATCACGGAGGAGCTGGCAGCCATGCAGTCAATTAAAGAGACAACCACAGGTAATGACTTGTTCACATAGGTAAATGCGTGTTTGGACATGTTAGGACTGAAATGGGACAAGCTGGCAGGTGTGACATCAGATGGTTGTCCAAATCTGGCGGGGAAAAATGTTGGACATTTAAAGAGGATGCAGGATAAAGTGACAGAAATTGACATTTTTGCATTGTATTATACATCAGGAAGTGTTGTGTAAGACAGTGTTAAAAATAAAACCATCAAAAGCAATCTGCTTTTGTATAAAGTTAAGTTAGGTTAAATTAAATTATTATTATTATTATTATTATTATTTATCTTACGGTATATTAAAAATAATTTGAGCAAAATGTAATTGAAATATTGTCGGTGTGGCCCTCTAGCAGTGCTCGGGTTGCTCACGTGGCCCCCGGTAAAAATTAATTGCCCACCCCTGCTCTTAAGGGTATTCTAGTAAAATATGCAGAGATGAGATGTGTTGGTTTGAAAATATTAATTAGAATACATTTTTGCCAGCAGCAAAGTGGTCGTTTTGGTAGATTTTACCTTTTGTAAGGGTGTTTCAACAAGTAAACAGTACAGTAGGTACTTGGTTTTGATATATGTAATGCTCATACGGGTATTCTAGTACCCGTCTGACCTATCTGACTTTTTTAAGACTTAAAACAAACAGGTGTTGATAAAATAATTCCCTGCTCTCAAACGTTACTGTACATCATGTTGGAGGTGTTCCACCTCTTGTGCCAATATAAATGCCAATTAAAATGCATTTTTCACATCTTTATTTCCACAAATTAAATAAAGCACCGATAAGGGTACTGATAAATACCGATATTGATTAGGGTATGGTACTTATAACGATATACATCCCTAGTCATGACGCAAATGGGAAAAAGGCTGGTAAGAGGGTATCGCAAACCTTTGCCATCGCGTGTTGTCAGCAGGGCCTTGTGAGGGTTCCAGGTTCCTTTCCCCCCCATCCTAGTGTTCGCCGTTGTGTCCTTGGGCAAATCACTTTACCCACCTGCTCTCAGTGCCACCCATGGTTTAAATGGAGCTTAAAGATGTAGATAATGGTTTTCACTATGTCAAGCACTTTGGGACGGTATAGCTCGGTTGGTAGAGTGGCCGTGCCAGCAACTTGAGGGTTGCAGGTTCGATCCCCGCTTCCGTCATCCTAGTCACTGCCGTCGTGTCCTTGGGCAAGACACTTTACCCACCTGCTCCCAGTGCCACCCACACTGGTTTAAATGTAACTTAGATATTGGGTTTCACTATGTAAACGCTTTACTATGTAAAGCTATGTAAACTATGTAAAGCGCTTTGAGTCACCAGAGAAAAAGCGCTATATAAATATAATTCACTTCATTTCACTTTGAGTCTGTAGAGAAAAGAGCGCTGTATTATATAAAACACCTCAATAATTCACATTCACTTCACCACATGAATAATATTACCTTGACCTTGAGAAACACAATGAACAATCCACTTTCTTTTATTAATATGCTGAGGTTTAGCATGTTCAACAGTGTTAACATCATTAAAAGTTTAAAAACCTGACTTCATATTCAACTCCGACATGGATGTGAACCACAGACCTTCGGTTTTACATGGCAAGTACGAATGACTCATGCCAACCGAAGTCTAAGGGGGAAATGTGTACCCCATATTCTTATCAGTGACAAAAGATAGCGTGGCCAGGAATACGTTTGGGGTAACATTTCATCTGAATAATTCTTCACGCTAAATGGGGCCCGCACGGATCGCGGAGCCCGACACGCAGCGCGTGTTTTGCATTTAGAGCGGTGCGGGCTTGATCTCTGTCAGAACCTGACTGACATGACAACGGTATTATACCGACAGCGTTTCACATCACTTTCATTCAGGCGAAACCAACATCACTTACGTCGGTATTCATCCATCCATCCATTTTCTACTGTGTATCCCTTTCGGGCGGAAGGCGGTGTACACCTACTCAGTGGCCTAGTGGTTAGAGTGTCCACCCAGAGATCGGTAGGCTGTGAGTTCAAAGACTATAAAAATGGGACCCATTACCTCCCTGCTTGGCACTCAGCATCAAGGGTTGGAATTGGGGGTTAAATCACCAAAAATGATTCCCGGGCGCGGCACCGCTGCTGCCCACTGCTCCCCTCACCTCCCAGGGGGTGGAACAAGGGGATGGGTCAAATGCAGAGGATAATCTCACCACACCTAGTGTGTGTGTGACAATCATTGGTACTTTAACTTTTATCCCTGGACAAGTCGCCACTTCATCACAGGGCTATGTCGGTATCATTTAATGTCATTTCGTATCGGATAATGTTCAATGTAAAAATGGACTTCATTGCGTTACATTGTTATCGGGAGTTGGAGCGGGCTTGTGCATGTGCATGACCAGATCATATACTGAGAAGATGATCTACCCGGTGGTGTACAGTGCACACGATGTCCGACACAAAGTATATTTGCAATCAGTCCTATCATTTTCTTTTTCTCGCTTAAAAAATATTCAGGACATGACCTCGCTGTCCTCGACGGTAGTTACGGCCACGGTTGTCAGTGCCATTGGTCAAAGATGCAGCAAGGTAGGGTTGCACCAGTGACGTGCAGTCTCACCTGCCATCATGGAAAGAAAAAAAATGTAAAAAGAAAAAAAAATAATTAAATTGTTATATGTATCCAGTGATTATACTATAAAGTTATTTTCCATTTAACTTCACCAGTTTTAGATTATTTTTATTCAAAATCGCTGAATTTTCACATTTGCCGTTCAAATACTGAGAAGAGACTTGCGGTGAACAGCAGCCAGTTGAGGCACGTCACTGAGTTGTGCCTCAACATGGATTGCGCAATGACTCGGCTAACTGCTGGCCGGTTGTGCAGTGAGACCGTATTGCTATATGAATTATATTATACATTTCCATAGTTTAGTTAGCTGAGGTATATTTTGTCAATAACTGTATGTGTGTAAGTATTTCTTGTGCTGAGCGATCATAAAACGGCTGCGAAGACGCACTGGCTGAGGCTCGCAGTAATCCCGCCTCCCCCCGACGGGAGCGCCACACCAACCAAAGCCCACACCCAAACCCTCCACGTGCAAGACCGAACCCACTCAAAAAAGTCACTCAACAAGAAGCCAAAAAGTGCAAAAACAACAATGCTCGCGTTGGAGGAGCCGCGAACGACCGCAGGGCCACAACATTAGGTGCACCTGCAGACTGCAGCACGGATTTCATATTTCATTCATTCACAACTCCTCCAACACGAACACCACTGTTCCCGCACTTATAAGTAAATGTAAGACCATAATAACGTTTTTTTTATTAAATGTGCTTTTTTGTGTACTACAGTTTGTATGTGTAAAGTTAAAGTTAAGTTAAAGTACCAATGATTGTCACACACACACTAGGTGTAATGAAATTTGTTCTCTGCATTTGACCCATCCCTTGTTCACCCCCTGGGAGGTGAGGGGAGCAGTGGGCAGCAGCGGCGCCGCGCCCGGGAATCATTTTTGGTGGTTTAACCCCTAATTCCAACCCTTGATGCTGAGTGCCAAGCAGGGAAGAATGCTGGTATGAGCTTTTAAACATAACCCGTTAACTGCTGCCAATCAAATGGTGAATAAGATACTCTTTAGGGTTCATATGTTTGTAAATCTGACTGTGATGAAGTCAGTGCCTCACCAGTCATGAACCTCACCGCACGTCACTGGGTTGTACGGTATACCGGTATTAGTATAGTACCGCGATACTAATGAATCATTTTTGATACTATACCGAAAAGGATCGAAAAGACGACGTGGGGACGACGTGGCGCAGTTGGGAGAGTGCCCGTGCCAGCAACCTGAAGGTTCCTGGTTCAATCCCCACCTTCTACCAACCTAGTCCCGTCCGTTGTGTCCTTGAGCCTTGCTCCTGATGGGTCGTGGTTAGGCCCTTGCATGGCAGTTCCCGCCATCAGTGTGTGAATGGGTGTGTGCGGAAATAGTGTCAAAGCGCTTTGAGTACCTTGAAGGTAGAAAAGTGCTATACAATATATAACCCATTTACCATTTACTACAGCAAGGACACAATTCATCTTTTATAGACACCAGACTTGACTGAAGATCTATTGTAATCAAGGACGAGCTGCACTACTTTCAGCCAAAGAACAATTGCATAATGTATCCTGGCTAATATTTGGAATAATGAAAGGAACGTCTGTTTCATTAGCCCAATAAAGCTTTGATTTTTTTTTACATATGTGTTATTGCATGATACCTGGTTACAGTATGAGCACATTTGATGATAAACCTTGCTGAAAAATGACTATGGTGAATAAGTCCACCACTAGCATCCACAGTTATTATTAAATATTTTTGTGAACATACCCCAGTTAGGATAGTGATTATTTTATGACTAAACATCACTGCAGAACCTAATAGACACGGTAACAACAAACTGAAGCAAATTTCACACGCTCCAAAAAGTATTTGGCTTGAGAATGATGTACATGAGGCCAGCATGTTATTTGGGAGGAGGATGTAGTGTGTATGCCATAATGGGTCAAACAGTTATTGTAATACGTAAAAATGAATGGAGTCCACATTTATAGTAGGCAGTTTTCAATGACATCATTTTACATATTCGACTCAACCGTAACTCTCATTAGCCTTTTGACCTTGACGACTGTACTTTTAGAGAAGCCTCTTTGCTGGGATTTGAGATGCTGATGCTGCCAGGCAGAAAAGGGACTTCACCACGAGATGAATGGTCTTTGTTAGGTATGTCCGATAATGGCTTTTTACCGGAATATCGGTAAAAAGCCATCCGATATTGTCCAACTCTTTAATTACCGATACCGATATCAACCGATACCGATATCAACCTATATATACAGTCGTGGAATTAACGCATTATTAAGCCTAATTTGGACAACCAGGTATGGTGAAGATAAGGTACTTTTTTTTTAAAATTAATAAAATAAAATAAGATAAATAAATTAAAAACATTTTCTTGAATAAAAAAGAAAGTAAAACAATATAAAAACAGTTACATAGAAACTAGTAATTAATGAAAATTAGTCAAATTAACTGTTAAAGGTTAGTACTATTAGTGGACCAGCAGCACGCACAATCATGTGTGCTTACGGACTGTATCCCTTGCAGACTGTATTGATATATATTGATATATAATGTAAGAACCAGAATATTAATAACAGAAAGAAACAACCCTTTTGTGTGAATGAGTGTGAATGAGTGTAATAAATGAGGGAGGAAGGTTTTTTGGGTTGGTGCACTAATTGTAAGTGTATCTTGTGTTTTTTATGTTGATTTAATAAAAAATAAAAAAAATTAATAAAAAAAACGATACCGATAATTAAAAAAACGATTCCGATAATTTCCGATATTACATTTTAACGCATTTATCGGCTTTGTGTTTGATTGTGGGATCCAAACATCTGAGTTTCATCTCCTCCATCAGTTCAGCTCTAAATATTTCAGTTATGATAAACTGGCGTGGCGATCTGGTGCCATGCTTTTATTCGACACCAACAACAACCGATTACTGACAATGGCTGCTCTCGGAGTTCCTGTCACGTCATCAACCTGAATGGCAGCCTAGAGTAACAGCTCCCTCGTGAAAATTTTTATTTTGTCCCGTTAGACCGTGAAACAACCAGATTCTCAGATATTCCTTGAACGAACAAGTGGGGCAAGAATGGGGAAAACCAGAGGAAACACCGTTGCGGAGCCTGTAAATGAGGAAAACTCGGCGTCTGTGAACAGCTCCACCGGCAGAAATCACTAAAAAAACAAAACTCAGTTGACAGTAAAAAGTTATTGTCACAATTGTTGGATATGACTTTAAACCATAACCAACCATGCATCAATATAGCTCTTGTCTCAAAGTAGGAGTTTTTTGCTGTTTTCCTGTGTGTAGTGGTTTAGTTCTTGTCTTGCGCTCCTATTTTGGTGGCATTTTCTTTTTTTGGTATTTTCCTGTAGCAGTTTCATGTCTTCCTTTGAGCGATATTTCCCGCATCTGCTTTGTTTTAGCAATCAAGAATATTTCAGTTGTTTTTATCCTTCTTTGTGGGGACATTGTTGATTGTCATGTCATGTTCGGATGTACTTTGTGGACGCTGTCTTTTACTCCACAGTAAGTCTTTGCTGTAGTCCAGCATTCTGTTTTTGTTTACTTTGTAGCCAGTTCAGTTTTAGTTTTGTTCTGCATAGCCATCCCTAAGCTTTAGTGCCTTTTCTTAGGGGCACTCACCTTTTGTTTATTTTTGGTTTAAGCATTAGACACTTTTTTACCTGCACGCTGCCTCCCGCTGTGTCCGACATCTACAAAGCAATTAGCTACCGGCTGCCACCTACTGAGATGGAAGAGTATTACACGGTTACTCTGCCGAGCTCTAGACAGCACCGACACTCAACAACAACACATCATTTGCAGACTATAATATCTGGTTTGCAGAAAATATTTTTAATCCAAATAGGTGAAATTAGATAATCTCCCACGGCACACCAGACTGAATCTCACGGCACACTAGTGTGCCGCGGCACAGTGGTTGAAAAACACTGCCCTATTGAATGTCTATGCACCCCTTGGGAGTGATATTGGTTTCTTCCAAAAAACATCACCAATATTATGGTAACGGAAAGAGAAGGTCATTTGATTTGTGGTTGGGATTTCAATATATTTGTGCAGCCAAAATTGGACTCATCTAGCGTAAAAACTCCTAACACTAAGTACCTATATAAGAAAGTAAACACACCAAAAAAAAAAAAAAAAAAAGTAAACACACTTTTTGAAAAAGTAGGCCTAATAGATAAATTGCGAGACCTTTTCCCTGACAGAAGGGATTATACTTATTACTCTGCTCCCCACTCTCTTTATACAAGAATACATTATTTTCTAACATTTGGGAAGAATAAAGACAAAATATATACTTGTGAAATTGGGACAATAGATCTAAGTGACCGTGCACCAATATACTAATCTGTTGATTTTAATCTGAGGGCAAAAAATAATACATGGAAACTAAATTCAAGTTTGCTGAATGACCTATCCTTTAAGACACAAATTAAATCTGAAATTAGTCTCTTCCTAAAGTACAATGACACTGGAGAGGTCTCACCTCCCATGTTATGGATGCCTTGAAGGCTGTTTTAAGAGGGAAAATTATAGCAATATCTTCATATCAGAATACTCAATCAATCATTGATTGATTGATTGATTGATAAGAATACAAAATCAGATGAAAAAAACCTAAAAGTAATTAAAAAGAAAACAAATTTGATTTGGCACAGAATACATTAAAGGAAATTAGAAATATTCGAAATTAAATTAATAGTTTGGCCACACAAGAAATAAAAAAAAGTCTAATGTTTCTGAAACAGAGACACTATGAAAGTGGCTCTAAGTCTATGAAAATATTGGCCAGGATACAATAGTGATAAAAACTAAATTAAATGAAATTCAGGAGGCTTTTGAAATTTTTAATAAAACCTTATACCGGTACTCCAAGGTCTCTAGTAAGAGTGTACACCAAATTGATAGCTTCCTGAAAACCCTGGATTTATTCACTCTAGATCAGTGGTTCTTAACCTGGGTTCGATCGATCCCTAGGGGTTCGGTGAGTCGGCCTCAGGGGTTCGGTGGAGCCTCCGCCGCGAAGGTCAAGACACCCGACTCATCGAGTAAATAAAAACTTCTCCCTATCGGCGTATTATGGATGCCCCCAAACAATGTTCCCTCTAATTTTCCATATGCGTGAGCAAACGCAAAAATTCTTGAGCATCCAGTGAAGCACATGTCGGCAACGTCAGGCGTGCACATGCACTGTGGCCACACCCGCAGCACACGTGTCCCAAACCTGACTAAATAACAAGTTAAATGTTTTATTATTATAATCAAATAACAGCAGTTATTTGCTTGAGATTATTTTCTATAAGTGTTTTAGCCCACTTACAATGACAATAACAAAAAATATTGTTTTTCATGAGCTGTGTACTAGTATTGTATGTCTGGGTGGAAAACGAAGAAAAAGGAACAGACTTTGCTGTGAAAATGACATACAGTAAGTGGCACTTTCCGAGGTGAAGCCGCGCATTTCTGAACTGGCCTCTCAAAGGCAACAGCAGAAGTCACACTGATTTGCAGGTGTGTCATTAGTTGTGAGTTCATGCACTGTGTGGGTTTTGTTCTTTGAACAAGGTGATGTTCATGCACGGTTCATTTTGTGTACCAGTAAAAAAAACATACAACTTTGTCTTGAATTTGAAAAAAAAAAAAAACATTGTATTTTTCACAAAAGTAGGGTTCGGTGAATGCGCATATGAAACTGGTGGGGTTCGGTACCTCCAACAAGGTTAAGAACCACTGCTCTAGATGAAGTACAACATCTAATAATGTCTGCAGATATAACTGAAGATAAATCAAAAGTTGCAATTAGTAGGCTTAAATTAAGTAAGTCGCCAGGATCGGACAGCTACACGGCAGAGTGGTATAAGGAATTAAAAAAATAATGAATAACTGTTTTACTCCCCACACTTAATTGGGCTTAAAAGAAAAACGCAGAAACGCCACCTAGCTGGAAGGAGGCAATTATTTCAGCTATACCAGAAGAAGGCAAGGATAGAATTGATTGTGGATCTTACAGACCAATATCTGTTCTTAATTTAGATTATAAACTATTTACCTCCATCATGGCCAAACGACTATAGTTTTTACCTATTTTGATACACAATGATCAAACAGGTTTTATACATCAATGCCAAACACAAGACCATACAAACACTACATATTATGAATCATATACGAAGAAAAAACATTGAAGCAATTGTTAAAAGTGTAGATGCTGAAAAGGCCTTTGAGTCGGTCAATTGGAATTTTCTTTACAGAGTTCTACATAGATTTGGCTTCCAGGATACAATTATTAAAACCATACAAGCCCTATATAACAATCCTACTGCAAGGATTAAAGTCAATGGATATTGACGGAGGCAGATAATTACATTTATCCATATTTGTGTGTTACTTCTTTATTTTCATAGTCATATTACAAAACAGCTAGTGTTCTTTATTTGTTATCTTTTGGTTGTCTGCAAGTACTGTGTGCAAACTTGTATTTTAGGAATGTGGGGGGAGATCTTCTCTGCTTCTCATCTAAAGCCGACTTTAGATAAGAGACAAAGGGAACATGTGTTGAGGTGAGGGGGGGGGGGTGGGAGAGAAGAGTGTTTTTCCATTTTTCTCCTTATCTGGTTATCCTCAAGTCCAGGGGGAGTAGCAATAAATCCCAAGGGGCAAGGGAGACGTTATAGAAGAGTGTTTTCCGTGATATTAGATTAGACCATTTTAGCTGTGCTAGTGAGCGCTTCTGTACGGGATTTGGTCTCACGTTTGTTTCCAAAGGCTTTGGAAATAAATTACAAAATACCTATTCTGTCTCTGGTGGTCCTTCTTACTCAGCTTCTGTGTCTTTAGAAAGAGCGTGGGAGTGACCAGCAACTTGAATTCCCTGGGAGGAACAACTGATCGAAACGCAACAATTTCTATTAAATAGTTTTACCTTAGGAAGGGGTTGTAGACAGGGCTGTGCATGGTCATCAATACTTGTTGCATTATATCTGAAGCCTCTCGTTTAGTCCATTAGACAAAACAAGGGAATTATTATTAAAGGACGCTAGTATAAATTGGCCTGTTACGCGGATGACATTTTGGTCTACCTCGGGCAAGAACTCTATGATGTCTGTCTCGTCCGATATCACAATATATTTGGGGAACATAAAAAGTAACAAAACATTTTTTTTAAAAGTAGCTTTTCTATTTTTATACTATGAATGTGGGGTGAAAGCTCTGGCAGAAAGCGTAAAGGGCACTTTTCTCATGCAGGACCTTCTCTATGCAGTTCTCGGCAGGGTTGCCTCTTGAGCTCATTGCTTTTGTAAACAATTGAAGATTTTTTTTCTTTCATTTAAATCGTTCAGTTCTAAAAGACAACTTCATTAAAGTTTCGATCAAATCAATTTAGTCACCGAATGCCCGTAATAAGCAGGCTGGTACGAAGCGCTATTGAGAGAGGCTCAATGGCAAGAGCAAAAAGCAATGAGCTCAAGAGGCAACCCTGCCGCGTGCAACGCTAAGTTTAATAAGAAGGTTGTTTGAATCAAATTAGGAATGTGTAACAATACGTACACCCCTTTGCAGAAATGCAAAATGGTTCATTTCAGCATGGAACACTTGAGTGTTCACTCACCAAAGTTCACATTTAAGCATTAACACACAGGACTACCATTTGGGAACCAGAATGAGGTGATAGAAGAAAGGTAGAAATATAGTATACCAATTTAAGGCAACATCGGACAAAGTTATGTTAAAGTTTCAGTTTTGCATCTCATAACACATAACTGTAATGCATTCCAAGAACTTTGATGATTGTTCAAAATAAAAGTGTAATGTTAAAGTGGTCAAATAAAACCTCTGCCTTGTTTTTTGTGAATATTTAGGCCTACTGCGTTACTAAATTTAATGTTGGTCATTATGGTGGTACACGGAGAGCTAAGTGTCTTCTGAGGTGGTATTTAGTAAAAAAAAAATATTAAAAAAAAGCTTGAGAACCACTGCACTAAAACTAATTATTGACTTAATTTGTTTAAAACTAGATTCTTGAAACACACCCAAAAACCAAATATGTATTGTTTTTAATGATTTTGTATGGAAAAAAAACCTTTAATAACACTGGAAAAATGTTTACAGTTATGTGTGATGGAGGAAAACATGACTTTAATGTCCAAAAGAAACAGGCAGAAAAACAGGAATCAGGAACCAGGATAACAGGAACACAGGAAACAGCAAACAGGAACCAAGAAACAGGCAAACAGGATACAGGAGAACTCGAGACAGGAGACAGGAAACAGCAAACATCTAACATTACTCAAGCATTGACTTGAGGACGAGGCAGGCATAAATAGTAGCCGGCTGATTGATGCTACCAATCAGCCACAGGTGAGGGGGAAGAGTGCTCGGACAAAGATGTGTGAAGCGGTCACGAAAAACACCAACACAACAGGAAGAGTCATCAAAATAAAAGCGTAAGACAGGAAAGTTAAAGTTAAAGTACCAAAGATTGTCACACACACACTCGGTGTGGTGAAATGTGTTCTCTGCATTTGACCCCTCCCCTTTTTTACTGGGAGGTGAGGGGAGCAGTGAGCAGCAGCGGTGGCCACGCCCGGGAATAAATTTTGGTGATTTAACCCCCAATTCCAACCCTTGATGCTGACAGCCAAGCAGGGAGGTAATGGTATGACTCTTATAGTCTTTAGGATTAGTCATAAATCCAAAGGAACTAATCCAAAACACCGCAGAACACCAACAAAAGCGCACGGCTTGGCGTAAACAGCCGTGACAATAACTCCCCATTCATGCCCTAGTGGCTCCCTGGAGCGTTTTCAAACATGTGTGAAAATTAAAAAAGATGGTAGGGGAATTTTTTTTATTTTTTTTAAGATAGGTTCTGTAGGAGGGCAAACATGACACAGACATTGTTAACATTTTCCAATGTGCAGAATAAATATTAATTATAAATATAAATTTCAACTTTCTGTCAACGAAAATTTGCATCATAGACTGCGTGTGATGGGCCATGGATCCGACAGGGAGAAAGAGAAATATAGCTGAGGATTCAACAGTTCTTGGAACGAATCATTTGCTTTCATTGCAAATGCGGAAGGATTGCCTGCATGTTTGCTTTGTAATGAGAAGTTGTCAAATAACAAAAAGAGTAATGTGGAAAGACATTTCCAGGTAAGGCATGCTACATTTGCAGCCGACTACCCAGTTGGGAGTGAGAGAAAAAGTGCGATTGCCTTACTTCTGGCGAAATTAGAGGGGCACAAAGATAGATTTAAGAAGTGGTTTGCATCTCCACTACTGCTGCTAGTTTCGTTGCAACTAGTTTTGTTGCAACCGTTCACAGCTGGTGACTACATGAAGGATTAATTCATTAAAATACACTATATTACCAAAAGTATTTGGCCACCTGCCTTGACTCACATATGAACTTCCTAACCCATAGGTCCACCTTTGCAGCTATTACAGCTTCAACTCTTCTGGGAAAGCTGTCCACCAGGTTGCGAAGTGTGTTAATAGGAATTTTTGACCATTCTTCCAAAAGCGCATTGGTGAGGTCACACACTGATGTTGGTCGAGAAGGCCTGGCTCTCAATCTCTGTTCTAATTAATCCCAAAGGTGTTCTATCGGGTCCAGGTCAGGACTCTGTGCAGGCCAGTCAAGTTCATCCACACCAGACTCTGTCATCCATGTCTTTATGGACCTTGTTTTGTGCACTGGTGCACCGTCATGTTGTAAGACAGGGGTCGGCAACCTTTATCAGTCAAAGAGCCATTTTGACCAGTTTCACAAATTGTAGAAAACAATGGGAGCCGCAAAATTTTTTGAAATCTTAAATGGCATAACACTGTATATAAAAAATGTTTTTGCTTTGTGCTATGTATAAACCAGGGGTCTCAGACACGCTGCCCACACCTTTATATGGGATTTTTAGGCTGGTGCGGCACGCGGGTTTTTAATGAATAGCACTTGTCAGCGTCATGCGTGCCGTGATGTTACAGCATATAGCGCCCACTACAATCAGCGTACCTGATCAGCCACATGTTTTATAGGGCTTCCGCTTGCTCACAAAGGTCACAGCAAGGCATACTTGCTCAACAACCACACAGGTTACACTGACGGTGGCGGTATAAAAAAAAAACTTTAACACTCTTACTAATAATGCGCCACACTGTGAACCCACACCAAACAAGAATGACAAACACATTTCGGGAGAACATCTGCACCGTAACACAAAATAAACACAACAGGACAAATACCCAGAATCCCATGCAGCCCTAACTCTTCCGGGATGCATTATACACCCCTGCTACCAAAACCCGCCCACCTCAACCGACGCACAGAGGGGGGGGTTGATGTGTGAGGGAGCAGGCTTGGGGTGGGGGCGGGGTTTGGTGGTAGCAGGGGTGTATAATGTAGCCCGGAAGAGTCAGGGCTGCATGGGATTCTGGGTGTTTGTTCTATTGTGTTTAGGTTGTGTTAAGGTGCAGATGTTCTCCCGAAATGTGTTTGTCATTCTTGTTTGGTTTTGGTTCAAAGTGTGGCGCATTATTAGTAAGAGTGTTAAAGTTGTTTTATATGACCACCGTCAGTGTAACCTGTGTGGCTGTTGAGCAAGTATGCCTTGCTGTCACGTACGTGTGCTAGCAGATGATATATATTGTATAACAAGTGTTGGGCTGGCACGCTGTCAATGCAGATTGTAGAGGGCGCCAAATGTTGTACCATCACGGCAAGCCCTTATTATAGCTTTAAGGGTGAAAATCGGTGAATATTAATCCCGGGAGTTTTCTGCGAGAGGCACTGGAATCCGGAAGTCTCATGGGAAAATTGGGGGGGTTCAGCAAGTAAGCTGCTGAGCCGCATCAGAGTGATCAAAGAGCCGCATGCGGCTCCGGAGCCGCGGGTTGCCGACCCCTGTTGTAAGAGGAAGGGGCCCGCTCCAAACTGTTCCCACAAGGTTGGGAGCATGGAATTGTCCAACATGTTTTGGTATCCTAGAGCATTCAAAGTTCCTTTCACTGTAACTAAGGGACCAAGCTCAACTCTTGAAAAACAACCCCACACCTTCCTCCTCCACCAAATTTCACACTCGGCACAATGCAGTCCGAAATGTATCGTTCTCCAGGCAACCTCCAAACCCAGACTGGTTCATCAGATTGCCAGATGGAAAAACGTGATTCATCACTCCAGAGAACTCGTCTCCACTGCTCGAGAGTTCAGTGGTAACGTGCTTTACCCCACTGCATCCCATGCTTTGCATTGGAGTTGGTGATGTATGGCTTAGATGCAGCTGGTCGGCCGTTGAAACAAATTCTATGAAGCTCTCTGCGTACTGTACGTGGGCTAATTGGAAGGTCACATGAAGTTTGGAGCTCTGTAGCAACTGAGTCTTTGCACTATGCACTTCAGCATCCGCTGACCCCTCTCTGTCAGTTTACGTGGCCTACCACTTCGTGGCTGAGTTGCTGTTGTTCCCAAACTCTTCCATTTTCTTATAATAAAGCCGACAGTTGACTTTGGAATATTTAGAGGAAATTTGACGACTGGATTTATTGCACAGGTGGCATCCTATGACCGTTCCACGCTGGAAATCACTGAGCTCCTGAGAGCGGCCCATTCTTTCACAAATGTTTGTCTCCATGCCTAAGTGCCTGATTTTATAGACCTGTGGCCGGGCCAAGTGATTAGGACACCTGATTCTGATCATTTGAATGGGTGGCCAAATACTTTTGGCAACATAGTGTATCAGAGCACCTATTTTCAGACTTCAAAAACAAAACCGAGATAATACAGAACATTAAAGACGTGGCTCTCTCCGCAAAGACAGTGAACGACAGGGCCATTAAAATGGCAGCAACATCACCAATCAGCAAATCGAGTGCAGCTCCAGCATTCTCAATTGCCTGTGATGAGTCATGTGATGTGATCGATATCGACCAGACAGCGCTGTTATGCAGCCATGTGAATCGTATTATGCACAATCCATTTTGTTTTGTTTTTTGAATCCTCAAAAAAAAAATAACATCAGAAATCTGATTCCTTTATTGTATTTGTATAATTTAATCAATGCAATGAAACATAATAGATCAATATTGTAATGGAAGTTGAACTTAAAGCACCATCGTACAGCAGAGTAGTCACATGGTGCGTCATTCTCTCCAGGATGCGCTGCAGGGAAAATAAACATTTAATCACGAATGCTCAATGTGTATTTGTAGCTGTCAAAACGTGGACCTTGGGGGGGTTTTGTTTTCCCGGAATGCAAAGGAAAGTTGGTGCGGGCAAGGCGTGAAGGTGAGTACATGATTTATTTTTAACTCTAAACTCCAAAAAAAGATGCAAACAAAAGGCGCGCACAAAGGCGGAGATAAACTTGGCTAAGGAACAAAAAACACTTAGACAGAAACTATGGACAAGAAAAACTACGCTTACTGTGACGTGAAAAGCATGAAAACTATGGCATGGAATACAAGCATGAAATATGTCAGCACAGAGCAAATCCAGAATGTCAGGGGTAAAATTGCACGGATGGATAGATAGATAATGTCACCAGGACGAACAACAGAAACAGACCGGCTTAAATAGCAGTGACATGATCAGTGAAAACAGGTGCGTTACTCAAAACGTGAAACAGGTGAAACTAATGGTTGCAGGAACTAAGTGTACAAAACCCAAGCAAAACACAACTAAACAAAACATGATCACAGACATGACAGTAGCCTACTTAGACATTTTGATAGTAGGCTAATACAGCTAATATATACACTTAGAGCATATGTTGCCTTCATTATAAGGCTCATATTGGGCTTTTATGTTTTTGTGGCTCTAGACCAGTGTTTTTCAACCTTTTTTGAGCCAAGGCACATTTTTTGCGTAGAAAAAATGCGGAGGCCCACCACCGACAGAAATCATTAAAAACGAACCTCAGTTGACAGTAAAAAGTCGTTGTCGCAATTGTTGGATATGATTTTAAACCATAACCAAGCATGCATCACTATAGCTCTTGTCTCAAAGTAGGTGTACTGTCACCACCTGTCACGTCACGCTGTGACTTATTTGGAGTTGTTTGCTGTTTTTCTGTGTGTAGTGTTTTAGTTCTTCTCTTGCGCTCCTATTCTGGTGGCTTTTTCTCTTTTTTTGGTATTTTCCTGTAGCAGTTTCATATCTTCCTGAGCGATATTTCCCGTATCTACTTTGTTTTAGCAATCAAGAATATTTCAGCTGTTTTTATCCTTCTTTGTGGGGACATTGTTGATTGTCATGTCATGTTCGGATGTACATTGTGGACGCCGTCTTTGCTCCACAGTAAGTTCTTTGCTGTCGTCCAGCATTCTGTTTTTGTTTATTTTGTAGCCAGTTCAGTTTTAGTTTCCTTCTGCATAGCCATCCCTAAGCTTCAATGCATTTTCTTAGGGGCACTCCCCTTTTGTTTTGTTTTTTGGTTTAAGCATTAGACACCTTTTTACCTGCACACTGTCTCCCGCTGTTTCCGACATCTACAACAGCTACCGGCTGCCACCTACTGATATGGAAGAGTATTACACGGTTATTCTGCCGAGCTCTAGACAGCACCGACACTCAACAACAACACATTTGCAGATTATAATTACTGCTTTGCAAAAAATATTTTTAACCCAAATAGGTGAAATTAGATCATCTCCCACGGCACACCAGACTATATCTCACGGCACCCGCGGCACAGTGGTTGAAAAACTCTGCTCTAGACAAGGGGTGTCAAACTCATTATAGATCGGGGGCCACATGGAAAAAAATCTACTCCCAAGTGGGCCGGACTGGTAAAGTCACAGCACGATAACTTAAAAATAAAGACAACTTAACTTCAGACTGTTTTCTTTTGTTTAAAAATAGAACAAGCACATTCTGAAAATGTACAAATCATAATGTTGTTGAGTTTTTTTTACACTTACATTTTGCGGTTGATAGTATTCTATCTTTATTTGTCTTTGTTTATACTTTCTGAATAAATTATGTGATAATGTTCATCAGTCGACTCATTGGTGTTCATTTTCAATCTATTAAGATAAGAAAATATACCAAAATCAACTTACAGGATGTCATTTATGTAGTTTGCTCATTTTCGTCGACTGGTGCACTAACATCATGTGGTTTAATTTTTAACATATGTAGTATCATCTACAAAGATACAAATAATTGCTATTGCGACATCTAGTGGACACATTTTGAACAGCAGTTTCTTTCATTCAAAAATTTCGGCTCAATTTTATACTTGGCAAACTCATCCCGCGGGCCGGATAAAACCTGTTTGCGGGCCTGATCCGGCCCACGGGCCGTACGTTTGACACCACTGCTCTAGAGTACAGTACAGTAACACGGCAACGTGAGTTTGTCGTGTCTACACCTCGTGGGCACTAATATATATATACAGTATATATATATATATATATATATATATATATATATATATATATATATATATATATATATATATATATATATATATATATATATATATATATATTATTAATTTTTTTTTTTCTTTTTTTTTTTCTAATAGAGTTAAGAGCCGCATGAAACCAGCCAAAAAGCCGTATGAGGTTCGCGGGCCGCGGGTTGGCCAGCCCTGCTCTAGACAAATTTGTTTTTTGGTCCAATAATAGAATTATGAAGTTACACATAGTTGTAAGTGTAAAACATCACAGCTCTGCAATTATAGTAAATTGTTGTAAAGATATTTCACAGTAAATTACTGTAAATGTTACTGTGAAAGTATTGGCCAGAAAATGTACTGTAAATTTACAGTGAACATTTTTGGTTCACTTTTTTTCCCCCATACAAAATCATTACAAACAATACATATTTGGTTTTGGGTGTGTTTTAAGAAGCTAGTTTTAAACAAATTAAGTCAATAATTAGTTTTAGTGCAGTGGTTCTCAAGCTTCTTTTTTTTTTAAACCAAATACCACCTCAGAAGACACGTGGCTCTCCGTGTACCACCATAATGACCAACATTAAATTCAGTAACGTAGTAGGCCTAAATATTCATTAAAAATTAGGCAGAGGTTTTATTTGACCACTTTAACATTGCACACAGTTTGAACAGTAACACTGCGTTTGGTTACTGAATTAAATGATTTTTTTGGCTTACCGCTAGATGGCGCCCGCATACCACTAGTAGCAGAGTGATGTATAGAGAGAGTACGTACAACCCAGTTTCAAGCGATCTCCTCAATGATTGGTCAAAAGGCACTCACGTGACTACAGGGAGCAATTGCATACGTTTCCGCAACCCGGGAAAGAGAAAACTATAGGAAGTGAAGGTTCGCCGGGAAGGCTGGAGAGCCAATAACAACAGGGAAACGTGGTAAATCGCACTTTCAGTAACAGTGAATTAATACACCTTGCCACTTTGCTTCAAAATTGCACTTTTTTCTGCATGTGTCACCAATAAGCCAAACTAAACTAATACATATTGCAGTAAAAAGCAGCATTAGTTCAGTATTCAACTTAATATGGTGATAATGAAATCAGGAAGCCATGACCCGCCACAGCAAAACCTAAAAACATTTTCAAAAATGCAAAAGTAAAAGCACGGGCATACTGTATATAGCACAGTGATTACAAACAATACACCACAGTTGATATACTTCACATAAAAGTCATAATTTCTCCGTAACGTAAATTATTTTGGGCAAAATGTGGGTAATATGTTTATTTTTGGTTGTTTTGTTTCGTTTTACTAAACACTGCATGAATATTGCTGTATATGATGGAATAAAAGCATGTTTTATTGTAAGTTTATCAGCTGGGTAATATTTAAAACTATATTTAGACTTATTATTTTTGTCATGTCTGTGTGATCATGTTTTGTTTGGCCATGTGCTTTTTTGGATTTTGTCAGTTCCTGTTTTTTCACTCCTCGTTTTGTTTCCATGACAACCCATTAGTTTTCACCTGTCCTCATGTCACACACCTGATTCATTTGCACTCACACACCTGTTGTTAATCATGTCTGTGTTATTTAAGCTTTTCATTTTGTGTTGGTCGGCCTGGCGACATCACATTCATGCTCTGCACTCTTGACACATTCCTGACACTCTGTTTCATGTTCATAGTCCATGCTGCCCTGTTCACGTCATCGCAAGTACGTTTTGTTGATTAATGCCACAGTAAGTGTCTTTTGTTTTTTGTCCATAGTTCTGCCTTTGTGCGAGTTTTTGTTTTTATAGCCAAGTTTTGTACTTCCACCCTTGTGCGCGCCTTTTGTTTATTCCTTTTTTGAGTGTTAAAATTAAATATGTATTCACCTTCACGCCGTGTTCGGTCCAAATCCTTTGCATCTCGGGAAAACAATCCACGCCAAAGTCCAAGTCCTGACAATTTTGGTATATTTCGTCAGAAAAACGGATGTCACAACGACTCAAATGCATGCTTCCGGGCACAGCCGCACACGTGCATGGTATCAAACATGGCACCTTTCGTTTAGTTGTTCATGCTCTCTCTATGCGCGACTCTGACTAGTGCTGCCACAGTTTTAGAATCCTTGTTTTAGTGCATGCAAACATATAGTGAGTGTGTATCTGGGGCGGTGACATGAGGTTTAGGGTGGGGTGTCTAATAATTAAATTGTACAAACCCTGTTTCCATATGAGTTGGGAAATTGTCTTAGATGTAAATATAAACGGAATACAATGATTTGCAAATCCTTTCAACCCATATTCAATTGAATGCACTACAAAGACAACATATTTGATGTTCAAACTCATAAACTTTCTTTTTTTTTGCAAATAATAATTAACTTAGAATTTCATGGCTGCAACACGTGCCAAAGTAGTTGGGAAAGGGCATGTTCACCACTGTGTTACATGGCCTTTCCTTTTAACAACACTCAGTAAACGTTTGGGAACTGAGGAGACACATTTTTTAAGCTTCTCAGGTGGAATTCTTTCCCATTCTTGCTTGATGTACAGCTTAAGTTGTTCAACAGTCCGGGGGTCTCCGTTGTGGTATTTTAGGCTTCATAATGCGCCACACATTTTCAATGGGAGACAGGTCTGTACTACAGGCAGGCCAGTCTAGTACCCGCACTCTTTTACTATGAAGCCACGTTGATGTAACACGTGGCTTGGCATTGTCTTGCTGAAATAAGCAGGGGCGTCCATGGTAACGTTGCTTGGATGGCAACATATGTTGCTCCAAAACCTGTATGTACCTTTCAGCATGAATGGCGCCTTCACAGATGTGTAAGTTACCCATGTCTTGGGCACTAATACACCCCCATACCATCACACATGCTGGTTTTTACACTTTGCGCCTAGAACAGGGGTCGGCAACCCGCGGCTCCGGAGCCGCATGCGGCTCTTTGACCACTCTGATGCGGCTCAGCTGTATACTTGCCAACCCTCCCGATTTTCCCAGGAGACTTACGGATTTCGGTGCCTCTCCCAGGGCAAATATTCTCAGATTTTCACCCTAACAATACAAATATAGCCGTGCCATAATGAAACCGCATCTAACGCCTTCTACAACCTGTACAAACAGCGTGCCGGCCCAGCCACACGTTGTATGAGGCTTCTGCTTGCACACGTAAGCGACAGCAATGCATACTTGGTCAACAGCCATACAGGTCACACTGACGGTGGCCGTATAAAACAACTTTAACACTCTTACTAATATGCGCCACACTGTAAACCCACACCAAACAAGAATGACAAACACATTTCGGGAGAACATCTGCACTGTAACACAACATAAACACAACAGAACAAATACCCAGAATCCCATGCAGCCCTAACTCTTCCGGGCTACATTATACACCCCTGCTACCAGCAAAATGCTCCCCCACACATCAACCCCCCCCACACCCCCCCTCCGCGCGTCGGTTGAGGTGGGCGGGGTTTGCTGGTGTAACCTGTGTGGCTGTTGATCAAGTATGCAGAAGCCTCATACAACATGTGACTGGGCCAGCACGCTGTTTGTACAGGTTGTAGAAGGCGTTAAATGCTGTGCCATCACGGCACGCCCTTATTATTGTTGCTAGGGTGAAAATCAATCAATCAATCAATCAATCAATCTTTATTTATATAGCCCTAAATCACAAGTGTCTCAAAGGGCTGCACAAGCCACAACGACATCCTCGGTACAAAGCCCACATAAGGGCAAGGAAAAACTCACCCCAGTGGGACGTCGATGTGAATGACTATGAGAAACCTTGGAGAGGACCACATATGTGGGTAACCCCCCCCCTCTAGGGGAGACCGAAAGCAATGGATGTCGAGTGGGTCTGACATAATATTGTGAGAGTCCAGTCCATAGTGGATCCAACATAATAGTAAGAGTCCAGTCCATAGTGGGGCCAGCAGGACACCATCCCGAGCGGAGACGGGTCAGCAGCGCAGAGATGTTCCCAGCCGATGCACAGGCGAGCGGTCCACCCCGGGTCCCGACTCTGGACAGCCAGCACTTCATCCATGGCCACCGGACCTGTGCCCCCCCCCCTCAAGGAAAAGGGGAGCAGAGGAGAAAAGAAAAGAAACGGCAGATCAACTGGTCTAACAGGGGGGCTATTTAAAGGCTAGAGTATACAAATGAGTTTTAAGATGGGACTTAAATGCTTCTACTGAAAATCAACAGACGTTCGAGAGAATAGTTGCCCTGTAATTCGGGAGTCTCCCGGAAAAATCGGGAGGGTTGGCAAGTATGCCGCTGTCAAGCGCCATTCATATAAAACTTGCGGGCCGCACTAACATTAAATTTTCATATTAAGGTGCGGGTCGCGTGTCTGAGACCCCTGGTTTATACATAGCACAAAGCAAAAATAAACTTTGTATGCAGTGTTATTTCATTTTAAATCTCAAAAGAGTTTTGCAGCTCCCATTGTTTTCTTTAATTTGTGAAACTGGTCAAAATGGCTCTTTGAGTGGTAAAGGTTGCCGACCCCTGGCCTAGAACAATCCGGATGGTTCTTTTCCTCTTTGGTCCGGAGGACACGACATCCACAGTTTCCAAAAACAATTTGAAATGTGGACTCGTCAGACCACAGAACACTTTTCCACTTTGTATCAGTCCATCTTAGATGAGCTCAGGCCCAGCAAAGCCGGCAGCGTTTCTGGGTGTTGTTGATAAACGGTTTTCAACTTGCATAGGAGTTTTAACTTGCACTTACAGATATAGCGACCAATTGTAGTTACTGACAGTGGGTTTCTGAAGTGTTCCTGAGCCCATGTGGTGATATCCTTTACACACTGATGTCGCTTGTTGATACAGTACAGCCTGAGGGATCGAAGGACACAGGCTTAGCTGCTTACGTGCAGTGATTTCTCCAGATTCTCTGAACCCTTTGATGATATTACGGACCGTAGATGGTGAAATCCCTCAATTCCTTGCAATAGCTGGTTGAGAAAGGTTTTTCTCACGCATTTGTTGACAAAGTGATGACCCTCGCCCCATCCTTGTTTGTGAATGACTGAGCATTTCATGGAATCTACTTTTATACCCAATCATGGCACCCACCTGTTACCAATTAGCCTGTTCACCTGTGGGATGTTCCAAATAAGTGTTTGATGAGCATTCCTCAACTTTATCAGTATTTATTGCCACCTTTCCCAACTTCTTTGTCACGTGTTTCTGGCATCAAATTCTAAAGTTTATGATTATTTGCAACAACAAAAAAAAGTTTATCAGTTTGAACATCAAATATGTTGTCTTTGTAGCATATTCAACTGAATATGGGTTGAAAATGATTTGCAAATCATTGTATTCCGTTTATATTTACATCTAACACAATTTCCCAACTCATATGGAAACGGGGTTTGTATAATAGTAATAATAACTAGATGAGGCACTTCCTGAAGGAATTGCGTGTGAATGCTCCAATGCTGAAGTTGAACTGAAATCCTGGAATTTGTTGAGGTCGATCGAGCACACAATTCCCAAACAGGCTGAATATTTTGATGTTGGAACATTTGAATCAGATGAAAAATGTGGGAGTTGTGGAACTTTGAAGAATGTCCCATTGATTTCAATGGGAATTTCCCCAAAATTTGGGAATTTCGGGAAAAGCGGGAATTTTTTTGAAAATGGTAAAAAACTTGAATGGTCTGAATGAGTTGAAATGGTTGGTGTTGGAATTTTTCTATTCGGTCAAGAAATGTTGAAGTAGTAACATCTTGAATTGAGAAATGGTATTATGGAATTCCTGGAATTTCGGGAAAACCAGGAATTTTTCCAGCTCAAAAAACAACTTTGTGTTTTGTCCTGATTAAGAGGAATGTTTTAACGGTGCAACGGTTGAAATGTGTTGAAAAATGTGAAAGGAGTAGTGGAACTTAAGGTTGGAAATAGGTTACCAAAAAAACGGGAATTCTTGGAAATTTGTTGAATGTGGACAAATGGTAGTTTGAATGTCCAAAATGAGTTGAATGTAGAATGGTTTGAATCAGTTGAAGAATGTGGGAATTGTGGAAGTTTGAAAAATGGCCAATTAATTTTGAATGGGGAAAATCTATAAACAAAAGAAATTATGGGAAATCCGGGATTTTGGGGGGGAATTGTTGAAGTAGAGCACACAATTCCTGAACAGGCTGAATATTTTGACGTTGGAACAGTTTGAATCAGATGAAAAATGTGGAAATTGTGGAACTTTGAAGAATGTCTCATGGATTTCAATGGGAATTTCCCAAAATTTTGGGAAAAGCGGGCCTTTTTTGGAAAATGGTATAAAAAACTTGAATGTAGAATTGAGAAATGGTATTACGGAATTCCTGGAAATGTGGAAAACCGGGAATTTTTCCAGTTCAAAAAACAACTTCGTTTTTTTTTCCCTAATTAAGAAGAATGTTTTGACGGTGGAACGGCTGAAATGCGTTGAAAAATGTGAAAGGAGTAGTCGCCAGAAAAAAAGGGTGGCTTTGGAAAACCAGGAATTCTGGAAAATTCTGGAATTTTTTTTAACTTGGAAAAAAGATAGTTTGAATTTCAAAATTAGATTTCCTGAACATGTTGAATATTTTGAAGTTGGAACAGTTTGAATCAGATGAAAAATGTGGGAATTGTGAAACTGAAGAATGTCACATTGATTTAAATGGAAATTTCCCCAAAATTTGGGAATTTGGAGAAAAACGGGAAATTTTTTGAAAATGGTAAAAAAAAAACTTGAATGGTCTGAATGAGTTGAAATGGTTGGTGTTGAAATTTTTCAAATCGGTCGAGAAATGTTGAAGTAGTAACATGTTGAATTGAGAAATGGTAGTACGGAATTCCTGGAATTTATGGAAAACCTGGAATTTTTCCAGTTCAAAAACAACTTTGTTTTTTTGTCCTAATTAAGAGGAATGTTTTGACGGTGGAACGGCTGAAATGTGTTGAAAAATGTGGAAGGAGTAGTCGCCAGAAAAAAGGGTGGCTTTGGAAAACCAGGAATTCTGGAAAATCCTGGAATTTTTTTTAACTTGGAAAAAAGATAGCTTGAATTTCAAAGACAGATTTCCTGTACAGGCTGAATATTTTGAAGTTGGAACAGATTGAATCAGATGAAAAATGTGGGAATTGTGAAACTTTGAAGAATGTCACATTGATAAAATGGAAATTTCCCAAAAATGTGGGAATTTCGGGAAAAACGGGAATTTTTTTGAAAATGGTAAAGAAAAACTAAAATGGTCTGAATGAGTTGAAATGGTTGGTGTTGAAATTTTTCAAATCGGTCAAGAAATGTTGAAGTAGTAACATGTTGAATTGAGAAATGGTATTATGGAATTCCTGGAATTTATGGAAAACCGGCAATTTTTCCAGTTCAAAAAACAACTTCGTTTTTGTCCTAATTAAGAGGAATGTTTTGACGGTGGAACGGCTGAAATGCGTTGAAAAATGTGGAAGGAGTAGTCACCAGAAAAAAGGGTGGCTTTGGAAAATCCGGAATTCTAGAAAATCCTGGAGTTTTTTTTAACTTGGAAAAAAATAGTTTGAATTTCAAAAACAGATTTCCTGAACAGGTTGAATATTTTGAAGTTGGAACACTATGAATCAGATGAAACATGTGGCAATTGTGAAACTTTGAAGAATGTCACATTGATTTAAATGGAAATTTCCCAAAAATGTGACAATTTCGGGAAAACGGGAATTTTTTGGAAAATGGTAAAGAAAAACTAGAATGGTCTGAATGAGTTGAAATGGTTAGTGTTGAAATTTTTCAAATCGGTCGAGAAATGTTGAAGTAGTAACATGTTGAATTGAGAAATGGTAGTACGGAAATCCTGGAATTTATGGAAAACCGGGAATTTTTCCAGTTCAAAAAACAACTTTGTTTTTTGTCCTAATTAAGAGGAATGTTTTGACGGTGGAACGGCTGAAATGCGTTGAAAAATGTGAAAGGAGTAGTCGCCAGAAAAAAAGGGTGGCTTTGGAAAACCAGGAATTCTGGAAAATTCTGGAATTTTTTTTAACTTGGAAAAAAGATAGTTTGAATTTCAAAAACTGATTTCCTGAACAGGTTGAATATTTTGAAGTTGGAACAGTTTGAATCAGATGAAAAATGTGGGAATTGTGAAACTGAAGAATGTCACATTGATTTAAAGGGAAATTTCCCCAAAATGTGGGAATTTCGGGAAAAACGGGAATGTTTTTGAAAATGGTAAAAAAAAAACTTGAATCGTCTGAATGAGTTGAAATGGTTGGTGTTGAAATTTTTGAAATCGGTCAAGAAATGTTGAAGTAGTAACATGTTGAATTGAAAAATGGTATTTGGGAATTCCTGGAATTTACGGAAAAATGGGAATTTTTCCAGTTCAAAAAACAACTTAGTTTTTTGTCCTAATTAAGAGGAATGTTTTGACGGGGGAACGGCTGAAATGTGTTGAATATGTGGAAGGGGTAGTCGCCAGAAAAAAAGGGTGGCTTTGGAAAACCAGGAATTCTGAAAAATCCTGGAATTTTTTTTAACTTTGAAAAAAGATAGTTTGAATTTCAAAAACAGATTTCCTGAACAGGCTGAATATTTTGAAGTTGGAACAGATTGAATCAGATGAAAAATGTGGGAATTGTGAAACTGAAGAATGTCACATTGATTTAAATGGAAATTTCCCCAAAATTTGGGAATTTCGGGAAAAACGGGAAATTTTTTGAAAATGGTAAAAAAAAACTTGAATGGTTTGAATGACTTAATAGTAACATGTTGAATTGAAAAATGGTATCACGGAATTCCTGGAATGGACGGAAAGCCGGGAATTTTTCCAGTTCGAAAAACAACTTCGTTTTTTGTCCTAATTAAGAGGAATGTTTTGACGGTGGAACGGCTGAAATGCGTAGAAAAATGTGGAAGAATTAGTCGCCAGAAAGTTGTCCGTCTGCATCCTGGGAGAATGAATGTAAAATGCTACCCAGGTATGTATAATGTACCGTAAGATTTTTTGTTAAAATAAAGCCAATAATGCAATTTTTTGTGGTCCCCTTTATTTAGAAAGGTACCGAAAAGTAGCGAAATAATTTTGGTACCGGTACCAAAATATTGGTATCAGGACAACACTACTACAGACCAAATGGGCCACAAAGCACATAGCCTGTCTATATTGTATATTTTAGCATTTTTGCAAAATGTTAAACATTTCTTAGGTGCCCCCAGGGGCGTCACTAGCTTTTAAGGACAGGGGGTGCTTAAGGGCTTCACGGTGGCAGAGGGGTTAGTGCATCTGCCTCACAATACGAAGGTCCTGAGTAGTCTTGGGTTCAATCCCGGGCTCGGGATCTTTCTGTGTGGAGTTTGCATGTTCTCCCCGTGACTGCGTGGGTTCCCTCCGGGTACTCCGGCTTCCTCCCACTTCCAAAGACATGCACCTGGGGATAAGTTGATTGGCAACACTAAATTGGCCCTAGTGTGTGGATGTGAGTGTGAATGTTGTCTGTCTATCTGTGTTGGCCCTGCGATGAGGTGGCGACTTGTCCAGGGTGTACCCCGCCTTCCGCCCGATTGTAGCTGAGATAGGCTCCAGCGCCCCCCGCGACCCCAAAGGGAATAAGCGGTAGCAAATGGATGGATGGATGGGTGCTTAGCCCCCAGGAGATGCACAGGATGCGAGCAAACGTTACGCGCAAGCACAAAACTTCACAAAAGGCAAACAAAGACTTAGAAATTATTCATTGTTATTATTATTATTTTTTTTAAATGCACGGGACGAAATTAAATGCTCCCCGAGACGATGGCTTTTAACCATTTTTTTTCTTTTTCTTTTTATGTATTTATTCATTTTACATTTTATATTAAATGTCTCGGTTTTTCCTCCCTCTGAAAATCCCATGAAATGTTTAACAAGCCATCCTATAATAATACAACAGCTATTAATGAAACAATACAATAAAACAAATATATTTAATGATGTTTTTTTTCATTATTTTAACAATAGGCTAATGTATATTACTTTATATAGATTCTACAAGAAACACAAAACTTAAAAACTAAATTATTTAAAATTGCACACACAAGGTTTCGTGCAGCTTTACTCATTGTAAAGGAAGATAATGTGCTTCGTACACCTGCAGGACCGCAAGCAAGGTCGCAGAGAAAATGCGGACTGGAGTTTGAGTGATGTGGGCATTTTCTATATGAACAAGTGGAATGGATTGGATACCGACGAACTAAAGGGGCTCTCTACCTTACGCTACAAAGTGAGGGGAAACTGAGTGAATAATAACAGGTTATATGATTATTTATTTAAACTCATATTCGGGCCACTTTATAATGACTATGTCGGCATGTATTTGTAAAAAAATATGCCTAACAACGCAAATGGGTGCCCCCCTTTCAAAATAGTCTGGATCCGCCCCTGCTGGGAGTAAAAAGTTCGACCATACTTATTTTCCCAAACTGGGGAGGTGCTTACCTGCACATCAGAGAAGATGACCACCGGCAGGACCACCACGAAAGAAACTGCCCACACCGCCGCGCTCACCGCCTTTGCCACCCGCGGGTGCCTCCAATTGGAGCTCCGGATCGGGTGCACCACGGCCAGGTAGCGGTCTATGGACATGACGGTGAGGCAGAAAATGGACGTGAACTGGTTCATGGAGTCGGCGGTCATGACCAGCCGGCACAGGAAGGACCCGAACGGCCAGTAGGAGAGCACGTTCTGCGTGGTGAGAAACGGCAGCCCCACGATGTACAGCTCGTCGGCCACGGCCAGGTTGAGGATGTAAATGTTGGTCACCGTCTTCATCTTGGCGCAGCACAGCAGCACGTAGATGGCCAGGCTGTTTCCCGCCAGACCCACCGCGAACACGGCGATGGAGATCACCGCCGTCAGCAGGGTGCTGCTCCCGTGGAACGGGACGCTGTGCGTGGACACGTTGGCCGACACGTTGTTGACGGCGCAAGTTGCAGAAAAGCAGTTGGGAGTATCCGCATCTTCCATTCTTTGCTATACAAATGAGGAAACAAAGTGACTTGAAAGTGTCGGTCCACGGCACGTGGACACGGGCATGCGCAGTAAGAAAGGTGGAATATCCACGAGCAGCCAGTTTGCCTTCCAGTCAGCCGTGCGTCAACGTCGCCATTTACGCGCGGCCAATCCGGTGGAATATTGGGAGTGTGTCGGTTACAAGTTTACGTGTTTATGTGCGCACATTCCACGCACTCACTTTTATAGCAGGTTGGCAAGTTTGCTGCGCCCTCTCATGTTGGGGGGGGATCCTCCCCCGGAACGCGCACTGTCCTTCCCTGTCCGTGGTGCTTAAGCATTTACTGTACCTTGCCTCTCCTCCACCGTGGAACCATGAGCTCACAGGGAGTGTCGTCATGCCATGTGCAATGTTGTGTGGGTTAGTGCACAGATCATTGTGATCACTCAGTGGCCTAGTGGTTAGAGTGTCCGCCCTGAGATCGGTAGGTTGTGGGTTCAAACCCCGGCCGAGTCATACCAAAGACTATAAAAATGGGACCCATTACCTCCCTGCTTGGCACTCAGTATCAAGGGTTGGAATTGGGGGTTAAATCACCAAAAATGATTCCCGGGCGCGGCCACCGCTGCTGCCCACTGCTCCCCTCACCTCCCAGGGGGTGATCAAGGGTGATGGGTTAAATGCAGAGAATAATTTCGCCACACCTAGTGTGTGTGTGACAATCATTGGTACTTTAACTTTAACTTTAACTTTATGATCACTTTTTTTGTAAGGGGCGCCGGAAGTTGGCAGACCCGTCAGCGATCCTGTTCTGTCTCCCTGTAATGTTTGTCTGATCTTGAATGGGATTGTGCTGAAAATTTAAATTTCCCCTCGGGGATTAATAAAGTATTTCTGATTCTGATCAGGGGTGTCGAACGTACGGCCCGAGGGCCGGATCAGGCCCGCGAACAGGTTTTATCCGGCCCCCCCCGGGATGAGTTTGATTCGTATAAAAATTAACCTGAAATTACACATTAATTAATAGCGGGATGTTTATAAACAGAGTAAACGAACACAAGGTATTATCTTCGACCCAACTCTCTCGTTTGAATCACACATTAAGAGTGTTACTAAAACGGCCTTCTTTCATCTCCGTAATATCGCTAAAATTCGTTCTATTTTATCCACTAGCGACGCTGAGATCATTATTCATGCGTTCGTTACGTCTCGTCTCGACTACTGTAACGTATTATTTTCGGGTCTCCCTATGTCTAGCATTAAAAAATTACAGTTGGTACAAAATGCGGCTGCTAGACTTTTGACAAGAACAAGAAAGTTTGATCATATTACGCCTATACTGGCTCACCTGCACTGGCTTCCTGTGCACTTAAGAAGTGACTTTAAGGTTTTACTACTTACGTATAAAATACTACACGGTTTAGCTCCGTCCTATCTTGTCGATTGCATTGTACCATATGTCCCGGCAAGAAATCTGCGTTCAAAGAACTCCGGCTTATTAGTGATTCCCAGAGCCCAAAAAAAGTCTGCGGGCTATAGAGCGTTTTCTATTCGGGCTCCAGTACTATGGAATGCCCTCCCGGTAACAATTAGAGATGCTACCTCAGTAGAAGCATTTAAGTCCCATCTTAAAACTCATTTGTATACTCTAGCCTTTAAATAGCCCCCCTGTTAGACCAGTTGATCTGCCGTTTCTTTTCTTTTCTCCTCTGCTCCCCTTTTCCTTGAGGGGGGGGGGGGGGCACAGGTCCGGTGGCCATGGATGAAGTGCTGGCTGTCCAGAGTCGGGACCCGGGGTGGACCGCTCGCCTGTGCATCGGCTGGGAACATCTCTACGCTGCTGACCCGTCTCCGCTCGGGATGGTGTCCTGCTGGCCCCACTATGGACTGGACTCTTACTATTATGTTGGATCCACTATGGACTGGACTCTCACAATATTATGTCAGACCCACTCGACATCCATTGCTTTCGGTCTCCCCTAGAGGGGGGGGGGTTACCCACATATGCGGTCCTCTCCAAGGTTTCTCATAGTCATTCACATCGACGTCCCACTGGGGTGAGTTTTTCCTTGCCCGTATGTGGGCTTTGTACCGAGGATGTCGTTGTGGCTTGTGCAGCCCTTTGAGACACTTGTGATTTAGGGCTATATAAATAAAGATTGATTGATTGATTGATTGAAGGTCTCGGGGTTAAGATAGACGCTCTACTGACCTCTACTGGCCTCTTCTCACTGCTGCAGTCAGGCAAGCGCTACCTGAGTCTCATGGCCAACACGGAGAGACTCAGGAGGAGCTTCTATCCCCAAGCCATCAGACTGCTCAACTGCACACACTCTGGATTTGGTCTTTACTTATGGTCTGTCCGCCAGTGTGTCCTCTGTTTTCGACTTGGCTGTGTCTGACCACTACTGTGTGTTTTTTAATATCACAGTTTTTATCCAGCGGGAGACTTCAGTGCGAACTGTGATGAAGCACTATCTAAATTTTGAAGTGGCTGCAAATTTTATCAGAGTTTTGAATGATTGTCCTCCAATAGTTTTACCTGCACCCTGTGATTTTATTGTTGACAACTTTAATCAAAACCCCAAATCCAGCCTTGACGCTGTTGCTCCTCTAAAATCAAGTAAGGTCATTTTAAAATCAGTAACTTCATGGAGAAATGTTGAGGAAATCAAAAAACTAAAAAGAATAGCAGAAAGGAAATAGAGGAAAAATAAACAAATGATTAACCATCAAATATTACATGAACAGCAAAAATTATACAACACGGCAGTTAAGGACACAAGAAACACTTTTTTCTCCACAGTAATTGCAAACAATAAGAATAACCCCAGAGTCTTTTTTGCAACAACTAACCATTTGTTTAACCTTGATTTTAACAATATACCTCGCACACGTACATACTCCCTTTGTGAGCAGTTTGCAAACCACTTCAGAGATAAAACCATCAGATGTGAAATTTTATCTTCTCACGCTGCTCTTAATCCATCTGAGTGTCTGTTTTTACCAGAGGAAACGGTGGACAGTTTTGTCCTGGTTAATGCTGAGATGCTTGACAGGGTTTTTGTCACGGCGCATGCGCAATCCCGCATGTCATCTACTGCAAGCACAGCCGGCACTTCCACTAGAAGTGCGCCGGAACACGCCCCTGCTCGCTCTTCCCGCATTGCGGCCACGCGCCTGCAACGCTGCAGGCAATCATCTATCTGCGCACCTGGGTCTGATGAGGGCAGACAGCATAAAGACCAGCAGACCCAAAGATCCAGTGCTGGAACGTAGTTCACTCTTCGTATGTTTCCTCTGTTTCCCGTGATCGAGCTGTGTGCCTCGACTTCCCACTGGATTCTGGACTGCCTCCCTTGATCCTTGACCCCTGCTTGGACACGGACCTCGTTGCCTCTCTCCAGCCCCCAACCTCTCGCTTGCCCACGGACTGCCTTCTCGCCTTGCCCCTTTGGCCTGACAAAGGATTCATCAAACAAGCACTTACAACAAACTCTGGTAACATTTTCATTGTTAATTCTACAAATCCTCTTGCACCATTCACGTTTAGTAGCATACACACCCCAACACCTCATCTGCATCAGTTTCAATAAACCTATTGAACTGATCTCTGCCGTTGTGACGTCTCCCTCCCCCGGCATACGTAACAGTTTTTTCTATAATAAAATCCACCACATGTCTTTTAGATTCAATTCCAACCAAATGTTTTAGAATATTTTATGGTTCTTTGAGAGAAGAGATTTTAAACATCTCAAATTGCTCACTTCAAACAGGGGTCTTTCCTGCTGCTTTTAAAAAAGCGGTGGTGAGGGCCCTGCTAAAGAAAAGCAATTTAGATGCTGACAATTTTAATAATTACAGTCCAGTATCAAACTGACCATTTTAGGTAACATTTTAGAAATACTTCTCTTTAAACAAGTATATGATTGTTTTAATAATTGCAATATTTGAGAGAAGTCTTGGTTCTACTGAATCTTAGTGCTGCCTTTGATACAGTAGATCACCTCATTATTTTAAATAGACTGAAACACCTGGTGGGCCTTTCTCGTACTGTTCACAAATGGTTCCCTTCCTATCTGTCAGACAGAAAATGTTTAGGAAGTATGGATACATGCTCCTCAAATACCTATGAAATCACATGTGGTGTGCCTCAAGGATCAATTTTAGGTCCTATTCTTTTTAATATTTACATGATTCCACTTGGCAGTGTCATCAGGAGACATGGAATTAATTTCCACAGTTATGCTGACGACACACGCGTATATTTCCATGCCTCCTGATGACACAAAACCAATGGATACTAATTTTAATTGCATTTCAGATATTAAGTCCTGGATGGCAGATAACTTTTTACAGCTTAACTGTCACGGCGCTGGCTCAAACCCGCTTTTCTCCGGCAGCTGGGTCTGCCAGCACCTCCGTTGGCATTGCGCTGGCCACATCACGTCCACATGCCGGCAAGGCTGTGGTCGATCAGCAAACAACACACCTGGGACTGATGAGGGCGAGCTGTATATAGACCAGTGGACCCAAGGATCCTCGACGGAACTTAGTCTTCTGTACCTAGTAAGCGTCCCTTATCTGGCTTCTATCCTGCGTACTCGCTCTCCCCCTGTGACGTCCTTGTTTCCATGTCTGATGTCCGTGTTGTCCTCCGCAGTGCTTTCCCGAGTTCTCTTGTGATCCCCTGTTGTTCCCCTCTGGATTCTGGACTGCCTCCCTTCATGCTCGACCCTTGACGCCTCACCATTCTCCCTGACTAGCTCCGCCTGCTCACGGACTGCCTTCCTGCCTTGTTCCTTCTCCTCGTTCAACATTTGGTAAAACACAATAGCTAATCACACACATAGCCTCACACACACACTTTTGAATTAGTCACACTCCATTCTATAGTTTATTAAATTATATTCATTATTTATTATATTATATTGTTTATATATATAATAAAGATGAGGTGGCGACTTGTCCAGGGTGTACCCCGCCTTCTGCCCGATTGTAGCTGAGATAGGCTCCAGCGCCCCCCGCAACCCCAAAGGGACTAAGCGGTAGAAAATGCATGGATGGATAAATACATAGAGCATTATAGCCCCCTTGTGGTTTTGTGCCGTCACAACTCCCTACTGCAATACATAACATTAACCAGGACAAGACTGAAGTCTTAGTCATCGACCCTGTGGCCCCGGGAGAGAAACACATATCAAATCTACAATCATTGTCTTTAACTCCATCACTACAAGTGAAAAATCTGGGCGTCATTTTCGACTCTGACCTTAGTTTTATACCACGTATAAAAAATACAACAAAATTAGGTTTTTATCATCTTAAGAATATAGCCAGAGTTCGCCCAATTCTCTCTCAGGGCAAGACGGAGACGCTAATGCGTGCTTTTATTACAAGTGGTATAGATTAATGTAACGCCCTGCTTTCTGGTTTTCTTAAAAAGGTTATTACACTTTTGCAATTACTCCAACATTCAGCGGCACGTGTCCTGACGAAGACCAGAAGGCGGGCTCACACTACACCAGTTTTAAAATCTCTGCATTGGGTCCCCGTGTGTTTCAGGATCCATTTTAAGGTTTTTCTTATGGTTTATAAAAACATTTTATGGTATTGGGCCTTCTTACCTTTCAGATTTGCTTTTTTCCTATGAACCTTCCCGGGCCCTGAGGTCCTCCGGCACTCATCTCCTAATTATTCCAAAAGTCAGGACACAAAGTCACAGGATGTCATCTTTCCACTATTATGGCCCCTGTCTATGGAACAGCTTGCCGGAGGACCGCAGGGCTGCGGAAAACGTTCATGTTTTTAAGAGCAGGCTTAAGACCCACCTTTTTGATTTGGCTTTTACCTACTATTAATTATGTTATTGAAGTCATTTGTATTTTCTTTTTATCTTATTAGTTCTGCAAGATTTTATTTAGTTCTATTTATTTATTATTTATTAACTGTATATTCATTAAATTGTTTCTATTAATCTTCATATGTCTTACTTGTTTTTAATTATTTAACTCTACTCATTGTTCTTACTATTTTACAAGTTTTATTATTTTTATTTTCCAACGTTCCTCAGAGGAGCCATATGCCTCAGGGGTTATCGGCCGTGTTTGTGGGGGTGCTTTTTTGTCAGCGTCCTGGTGGCCATGGTCTGATGACCTCCTGGTGCAGATGGCTCCTGTGATAGTGTTTACTCACATGTCTCCTCTGTACTCCGCCATGCAATCATTGGTCCATATAGTTGCATATGTCTGTATGTTGTGTGTGTGTGTTTGTGTTTGGTATCTGTATCCATGCGTACGTATGTGATAATTGGGGATATGGGTCATCGGGGTATTGTTTTTAACTTTGTAAAGCACTTTGTGTTGCATTTCTGTTATGTATGAAAAGCGCTTTATAAATAAAGTTTGATTGATTGATTGAACATAACATCCTTATATTAGTGAAGCTTATGTCCTAATTAGAGATGGGTGTCATTAACATTTTTAACGATACTAGTACCGTATTAGTACTTTATAAACAGTGCGGTGCTTGAACTGATACTGAAAAAAACTGAAAACTTTTATGTAAAAAAAAATAAAATAAATAAATGCATTTTTATTTGTATGGAATTTTGTGACATCCAAGTTGAACAGACCAGTAATGAAAATCCTTCATTTATAGAAATTAAAACGATAACTCAGTAGTACATTCAAAAAAAAGAAATCCAATCTACAACATATTGTCATAATTACCGCAACTATATTGAACATAGAGAACGTGCAAAAAAAACAACTTAGTTGTAATGTTTGATGCTAAAAGTTCCAGGTGTTCCTGAATGTGACGTCTCTCACCGTAATCGCCATGAGGAAGTTGTGAGTGGTTGTTGTGGATACTGCCTAGGCTAGCGCTGCGGTGCTAACGTGTAATGAGGGCTATGTTGCCATTTTAAGGTTGACAAAAAAGTTAAAACAGAGCGTCTGTCAGGATGCTACATTACTTACAAGAAGGCTTACACTTGCTGTAGATGGAGGAGTTTGTGTTCGCTTAGCATCAGATTAAATGCTTTGGCTGAATAATTATTCGTTTAAGGGGTTATCCGGCATAGTGAAGACATAGCCTAAGGAAGTGTTTTTCAACCTTTTTTGAGCCAAGGCGTTGAAAAAATCCAGACGCACACCACCAGCAGAAATCACTAAAAAAAACGAAACTCAGTAACTTGACAGTAAAAAGTCGTTGTCGCAATTGTTGGATATGACTTTAAACCATAACCAACCATGCATCAATATAGCTCTTGTCTCAAAGTAGGTGTACTGTTACGACCTGTTACATCACGCCATGACTTATTTTGAGTTTTTTGCTGTTTTCCTGTGTGTAGTGTTTTAGTTCTTGTCTTGCGCTCCTATTTTGGTGTCTTTTTCTCTTTTTTTGGTATTTTCCTGTAGCAGTTTCATGTCTTCCTTTGAGCAATAGTTCCCCGCATCGACTTTGTTTTAGCAATCAAGAATATTTCAGTTGTTTTTATCCTTCTTTGTGTGGACATTGTTGATTGTCATGTCATGTTCGGTTGTACATTGTGGACGCCGTCTTTGTTCCACAGTAAGTCTTTGCTGTCGTCCAGCATTCTGTTTTTGTTTACTTAGTAGCCAGTTCAGTTTTAGTTTTGCCTCCAGCTGTTTCCGACATCTACAAAGCAATTAGCTACCTGCTGCCATCTACTGATATGGAAGAGTATTACACGGTTACTCTGACGAGCTCTAGACAGCACCAACACTCAACAACAACACATCATTTGCAGACTATAATTACTGGTTTACAAAAAATATTTTTAACCCAAATAGGTGAAATTAGATAATCTCCCACGGCACACCAGACCGTATCTCACGGCACTAGTCCGCGGCACAGTGGTTGAAAAACACTGGCCTAAGGCACTGATAGCTTCTTTTTTGTGTGTGTGGCTAGTAATGGGTAACTAGTGAGGTTTGATGTGTCGCAGCCAAGTATTTTTTTAAATTTCTTTGCGGAGTGTTTGCAGAGCATTTAGTTTGGGTGACAGATGGGAGATTTTCCTTTGATGCGTAGTGAAGTCTGGTGATTCTAAGGACAGTTTTGAATCCACGATGTTGGAGCGCTTGATTTGCTTACCCTAAACCCCATACAGCACAGTATGGGTAATCCCGTCTCATTGGAGCTTTTTTTTTTTTTTTTTTTTGGAATATTTATTTATTCATTTGATAGGTAACTCATAGTACAAGTACTGAGAAAACAGACACGATTTTTTTGTCCCTCCCCCCAAAAAAACCAAACAAACACAGAAATACAAAAAAAAAAAAAATTACAGAAAAATAATAAAAGTAAGATAATAACACCCCCTCCCACCCGCCGTCCTACATTTCACTCATTGGAGCTTTTTTAAAAAGAAAATTCATTGGTTATTGAAGATTTTTTAAATGTTTTCGGATTGTCGGTCCTATAATTATAATGCTCGCCTAGTAATTTATCATGTAGTTTAGGGTCATACCGCCCTGAACGCAAAACACACGCTGTGAGTAGGGCCACGCGATTCATGGCCGGCCTAGTTTTAATTATAAAAAAAGGGTGTTTTATATGAAATTTGACTGCAAACATATTTCTAGCCTTTTCCTGCTCTGTCACTGATATGAATATCATAGTAAATACCGTATTTTTCGGACTATAAGTCGCAGTTTTTTTCATAGTTTGGCCGGGCTCCAGTGCGACTTATATATGTTTTTTTCCTTCTTTATTATGCATTTTCGGCAGGTGCGACTTATACCTTGGTGCGACTTATACTCCGAAAAATACGGTATCCCTATATATTAGCAATAGTGCTACGCTTGTAAGCAGTTCTATACTGGGTTCGAATCGCAGTCAGAAATGTGTCATTTTTTGGTGGGGTCAAAATGTATGTATTAATTGATTAAATTTGTTATTTTGCACTAAAGCAAATACATTATTGAACAATTCCATCCCCGTGAATTTGTTTAGTACAAAACATGCATCAATTTAAAATCCTAGTTTAATCAGAAAGGTATAAAAATAGTTTCACAAAAAAAAAAAAAAAGAAGTACATAAAGAAAAAGATATAAAATTAATTTAATAAATGACAGAGAGCTTTATACGAAATGTTATCGCTAATGTATTCCCTGCCGCTTCCTATTTTCTGTCACTGATAAGACTATGATGGGAGATTACCCCCCAATGTCCCAGTCGCTCTTGTGGTGCGTTTAAGTCATGCTTATCTAATAAAGCAGGAGGCACTGGCTACCATTCTATGTTGTTGTATAGTAGGGTAGTCCCGATACCAAAATTTGGTACCGGTACCAAAATGTATTTTGATACTTTTCAATACTTTTCGATTATTTTTCTACATAAAGGGGACCACAAAAAATGGCATTATTGGGTTTATTTTAACAAAAAATCTTTCCGGTACATCAAACATATGTTTCTTATTGCAAGTTTGTCCTTAAATAAAATAGTGAACATACTAGACAACTTGTCTTTTAGTAGTAAGTAAGCAAACAAAGGGTCATAATTTAGCTGCTGACGTATGCAGTAACATATTGTGTCATTTATCATTCTATTATTTTGTAAACATTATAAAGGACAAGCTGTAAAAAAAAAAAAAAAGTATTAATCCACTTGTTCATTTGCTGTTAATATCTGGTTATTTTCCATTTCAACAGGTTTTATCTACACTTCTGTTAAAATGAAATAATCACTTATTCTGTTGTTTGATACTTTACATTTGTTTGGGATAATACCACAAATTTAGGCATCGAGCCGATACCAAGTAGTTACAGGATCATAAATTGGTCATATTCAAAGCCCTCATGTGTCCAGGGACATATTTCCTGAGTTTATAAACATAATATGAATTTTTTTAAAAGGAAAAAAAAAAATTGTGACGATAAAAAATATTGATGTAATCATAGTTGTATCGACTGGATATGCTCTTGTACTTGGTATCATTACAGTGGATGTCAGGTGTAGATCCACACATGGCGTTTGTTTACATTCAGGAACGGCGTCATTAGTGGTGACGCCGGTGAGCTGCGGTGTGTAGTGGAGCATGCTTAGCTATTCCTCGTCCTGCAGGGATGATACTTGTAAGAAACGTACTTTATTTGTTGCCATGGAGGCGAGGATTAGTGATTTAGAAGTAGCTAAAACACTGCAGACTGCAAGTGGTTGTTAGCTGCTAGCAAGCAAGTGACGGAGGCAGATAATTACATATATCCATATTTGTGTGTTACTTCTTTATTTTCATAGTCATATTACAAAACAGCTAGTGTTCTTTATTTGTTATCTTTTGGTTGTCTGCAAGTACTGTGTGCCAACTTTTAAGAATGTGAAGGGGGAGATCTTCTCTGCTTCTCGTCTAAAGCCGACTTTAGATAATAAACAAAAGGGACCTGGGGTGAGGTGAGAGAGAGGGGGAGTAGCAATAAATTATTTCTCTTATCTTGTGCCCAGCTGTGGAGGAAGGGACAAGGAGGGTGGGGGCAAGAGAGACTTTAAAGAAGAGAAGTTTTCCGTATGTTGGATTAGATCATTGTAGCTGTGCTAGTGAGCGCTTCTATACGGGATTGGGTCTCAACTTTATTTCCAAAGACTTTGGAAATAAAATTACAAAATACCTATTCTGTCTCTGGTGGTCCTTCTACTCAGCTTTATGTGTCATCAAAAGAGCTTGGGAGTGACCAGCAACTTGAATTCCCTGGGAGGAACAACTGGTCAAAACGCAACCCTAGCCATGTCTTAAAGCACCTCTTCCTGAGTGCGTTTCAGTGTTATAACTTCACTTTTATCTTTAGTTTTTAGGCCAAAATGCGTCCATTCTCCCTTTTCTGTCTACACACTGTGTCTGCTTGTAAGTACTCCGTGATTGTGCGCTGCCGAACATGCTCCTCTGCTCGTAAAACCAGCAATGTCACGACGTGATGACGACGCTCCGTCATGCCGGGTAAAAATAAAAACATTTCAAATGGGGAACCGGTACTTTTAAAACAGAGTATAGTACAGCTTTTGATTCAATAGTCCCGCAGTACTATACTAGTACCGGTATACCGTACAACCCTTTTGTATAGTAAGGTTAATGTCACCGCCTGCTGCCACCTTGTGGTTTGTATGTTCAGTTTTCCTTTGTTGGTGCAGTAGACCTAGCTCTTACTTTTTTTCTTCTTCCTAGAGTTCCTGTGTTCCCCTTGTGGACGGAGTTGTGAGACGTGCACAGCTGTGTCCAATCTTCCCGACACTACTTAAGCAGCACCTTGACAGCTGGACCCAGCGATTCCTCCTGACTCTCCATGTCAGAAGACTTCTGTGCTTCCCGAGTTTTTTGATGCTTACCTTCTTGGCTATTCCCAGTGCCATCCAGCTTGGTGTTGTGTGGTAGTTTGCATGTCTTGCAACTCCAACCCAAGTCTAATTATTTTTGTATATTAGCTTTTGTTCTTTTTTCCACGGAGCTTGTTTTGTTTTCTCTTTTTCGCACCGTCGCCTCTTGTCATCTCCTGTTTGGGTCACTGTTGTGAGTACTTTTTCCTTAAGTAAAAGAAGTGAAGTGAATTATATTTATATAGCGCTTTTCTCTAGTGACTCAAAGCGCTTTACATAGTGAAAACCCAATATCTAAGTTACATTTAAACCAGTGTGGGTGGCACTGGGAGCAGGTGGGAAAAGTGTCTTGCCCAAGGACACAACGGCAGTGACTAAAATAACTGTTTTACCCACTGTTCGTCTGCATCCTTGGGTTCCTCTGTTCTACATTTAATTGCATTGTGACAGTTAATATGCTTGTGTTTTTAACGATGTTATTATTTTTTTATTTTGCACTGAAAAAATAATAATTTAATACATTTTCCAGGAATTCCTTTTAGAACAGAACATGCATCAGATTAAATTCAAGTTGGATTTGAAAAAGTACAAAAATTGTTTAACGTAAATAAAAAATGTGTGAACATTTTTTGTAATGGGAAGCGGGGCCTCAAAATAAAGTTCTGCTTCAAGCTCCACTTTAGCCCTGAGAACATTACAGCTTGGCAAGCTGCGCAATCAGTATAACTAATCCCAACGCGTTTGCTGCAATTGATAGGAAAATAATTAACAAAGTGTAAGGCATTTTTTAGAGACTTTTTTTTGTTGTTGGATGTGACACGTACAGGCCGGAAGTGTGTGACTGGTGGGGAAAAAGAGAACAAAACGAATGAGACGGGACCGTTAGGTTTTAAAAAGTGCCTCTAGCTTACCGTATAACTTACCGGACTCTCGGTTACAATATTTTAAATTTTTGAGTGCTCTCATACTCCCTTAGCTGTGACAAAAAAAATGTCACGCTCCACTTATTTCACCTTATTTACCCTACAGACCGCAACGCTGCTGCTGGTGCTGTCATAGAACACCTAAATCAGTGTCAGTAAGAAAAATGTTGACACCTTTGGTAGGTTTTAGAGATGACCTGGATCGGCCCGATAGTTGCCTTTTTGTTAGAATAATTATGTGTATTTTATCACACAACTCTTATGCTTAAGGGCCATTGCTATAGTTATTATCAATTGTGCTGAAGCTGTATTTTTGTGTTCATCCCGCCTTATGTGTTTTCCCAGCATATAACGAGGCAACTCTATTCTTTTCGTTTGGTCATGTAAGCTTCCATAGATGTCAAGATCGTTCATGTCAGTCATCTCTACGTCTTTATCTCTGGAATCCCACGCTTGTGCACGCGCATAAAGCGAACAGATAAACTGCAGGGGACAAAACAGATCCATCAATACGCTCATACGCTTCTGTGACCATAACATATAGCCTCCTCCGGCACTGCTTCGTGGTATTTTGCACTGCATTTCTTCCCTGCGGGGTGGCAGAGAGAATAGAACGCCAAACAACCCCGCCGTCACTAACTCGCCTCCCCCGCCTCCACACACCCACACTTTCTCTAGGGTGTCTATTGGCGCCAGGTGGGTTTGGAGGAGGAAGTCCGGAACGATCCCCTGGAGCGAAACTATCACACAATACAAGGCTTGACCTTACTGACCTGTCAAGGGGTGTTATTGTCCATGTGGGTACGCTGTTGATGTTTGAGCATTTTTTCCACGATAAGAACTTAAGGGAAATTGTTTTTTTACACAAATTGGCCTACATGAATAGAAGCAAATTATAGCTTCCAGGGTGTACCCGAGACCCTGAGACAGACAAGCAGTAGAAAAGGGATGGACGGATGTGTATAAAACACACTATACACTAAAAAAAAGTGATCCAAGCCACTCTTTGGGGTGACACATTTAAATCTAATTTGATTAGCTTAAATAAAATTAAAATAACCATACCTATCTAAATTTCATTGGTATAACATTGGTATAACTATAGGTATCTCAATACTAACTTTAACATACACGTTTATAAATCAATAGCTGTGGCCGCAAGGTGGTTGGTGCCTGTCGTGGCAGTAATCCTAGAACAGGATGTCGTCAAGCTGAAGAAAGAGTCCTATCGGATCTTTAGGCTCATGGGACTCCAGAGGCAGCTGACAGGTACCGACAGGCCAAGCGGTGTACGGCTTCGGCGGTCGCGGAAGCAAAAACTCGGACATGGGAGAAGTTCGGGGAAGCCATGGAAAACGACTTCCAGACGGCTTCGAAGCGATTCTGGACCACCATCCGTCGAGTCAGGAAGGCGAAGCAGTGCACTGTCAACACCGTATATGGAGAGGATGGTGTTCTGCTGACCTCGACTGCGGATGTTGTGCATCGGTGGAGGGAATACTTTGAAGACCTCATCAATCCCACCAACACGTCTTCCTACGAGAAAGCAGTGCCTGGGGAATCTGTGGTGGGCTCTCCTATTTCTGGGGCTGAGGTTGCCGAGGTAGTTATAAATCTCCTCGGTGGCAAGGCCCCGGGGGTGGATGAGATCCGCCCGGAGTTCCTTAAGGCTCTGGATGCTGTGGGGCTGTCTTGGTTGACAAGACTCTGCAGCATCGCGTGGACATCGGGGGCGGTACCTCTGGATTGGCAGACCGGGGTGGTGGTTCCTCTCTTTAGGAAGGGGAACCGGTGGGTGTGTTCCAACTATCGTGGGATCACACTCCTCAGCCTTCCTGGTAAGGAGGTCTATTCAGGTGTACTGGAGAGGAGGCTACGCCGGATAGTCGAACCTCGGATTCAGGAGGAACAGTGTAGTTTTCGTCCTGGTCGTGGAACTGTGGACCAGCTCTTTACTCTCGGCAGGGTCCTTGAGGGTGCATGGGAGTTTGCCCAACCAGTCTACATGTGCTTTGTGGACTTGGAGAAGGCATTCGACCGTGTACCCCGGGAAGTCCTGTGGGGAGTGCTCAGAGAGTATGGGGTATCGGACTGTATGATTGTGGCGGTCCGCTCCCTGTATGATCAGTGTCAGAGCTTGGTCCGCATTGCCGGCAGTAAGTCGGAGCCGTTTCCAGTGAGGGTTGGACTCCGCGAAGGCTGCTCTTTGTCACCGATTCTGTTCATAATTTTTATGGACAGAATTTCTAGGTGCAGTCAGGGTGTTGAGGGGATCCGGTTTGGTGGCTGCAGGATTAGGTCTATGCTTTTTGCAGATGATGTGGTCCTGATTGCTTCATCTGGCCAGGATCTTCAGCTCTCACTGGATCGGTTCGCAGCCGAGTGTGAAGCAACTGGGATGAGAATCAGCACCTCCAAGTCCGAGTCCATGGGTTGGGGGAGAGATCTTCCCCCATGTGGAGGAGTTCAAGTACCTAGGAGTCTTGTTCACAAGTGGGAGAAGAGTGGATCGTGAGAACGACAGGCGGATCGGTGCGGCGTCTTCAGTAATGCGGACGCTGTATCGATCCGTTGTGGTGAAGAAGGAACTGAGCCGGAAGGCAAAGTTTTCAATTTACCGGTCGATCTACGTTCCCATCCTCACCTATGGTCATGAACTTTGGGTTATGACCGAAAGGACAAGATCATGGGTAAAAGCGGCCAAAATTAGTTCCCTTAGAGATAGGGTGAGAAGCTCTGTAATCCGGGAGGAGCTCAAAGTAAAGCCGCTGCTCCTCCACATCGAGAGGAGACAGATGAGGTGGTTCGGGAATCTGGTCAGGATGCCACCCGAACACCTCCCTAGGGACGTGTTTAGGGCATGTCCGACCGGTAGGAGACTACGGGGAAGACCCAGTACATGTTGGGAAGACTATGTCTACCGGCTGTCCTGGGAACGCCTCGGGATCCCGCGGGAGCAGCTGGACGAAGTGGCTGGGGAGAGGGAAGTCTGGGCTTCCCTGCTTAGGCTGCTGCCCCCGCGACCCGACCTCGGATAAGTGGAGGAAAATGGATGGATGGATGAACCCGAAAATAATTGGGTCGTTGTTCCAACCCAAAATAATTTGCGCACAAGTGCTGAGGCTCTGCGCATGCGTGAGTAACAACGGCCATAACCTGCCACCTGGCAGTGTTTGGAGTTCCCTCGTGTCTGGTAGGTACTTTATGTTTCTCTATATAAGTCCCGAAATGACCTAGCTGCCAGTTGAATACGTGTTGTAAACCTTGTATGGTCGTTACTAATTTGATATGGTGGACAGGGTTCCATTCATTTACGTCAGAGCCGCGAAGCTAGCAAGACGTGGGTCAAACTAGTTTTGAAGGCTAGCTGACTAGCTAGTCTTAAATTGCTACAAACCTGGATGGGTATGTTTGTACATGCGGTATATTTTTGCCCCGAAATCTGTTGCTCCCAAATATCTATTCTTTTATTATGATATATTATTATGTACTACCTACTGCCACTCCGCTGTGTTGGTATGGTGCTGTCTGCTAGCTAGCAATCAAGGCTTCTCTCACCATCTAATAAGTTATAAAATAAGTTTTAGGTTTCCCATTTGTACTTAAGAGATCTATGGAGACCTGATGAAAAGTCGAACCTAGCCTTAGTTGTTTTATTCCTGTTGAAGTGTTGAGTGAAATCATACGCTCTTCCAAACACTGCTTTTATAACACAATGTTGTATTGTTTTATATGGATCGATGGATAAAAAAAGTAGAAGCTCTTTCTGGAAATGTTTTTTTGGGGTCAGTATTTCAATGTTTGTAGTAACACCTTTTAATATATTGCAGGTTCTTGGCTTCCTGACGCAAATAATATTAATTAAGCTACTCCTGGCAACCTTCTGATCTTAGTGAGTAGCAGGAACTTTTAAGTCCTAGTTATGTCCATCCATCCATTTTCTACCGCTTGTCCCTTTTGGGGTCGCGAGGGGTGCTGGAGCCTATCTAATAATAACCTAATAATTCTGAATAATGTCCCTAACGGCCCCTCATAATATACTGCCCATCTGTGGTGTCGCTTTAACATACTTGCCAGCCTTGAGACCTCCGATTTCGGGAGGTGGGGGGTGGGGGTGGGGGTCGTGGTCGGGGGGGCGGGGCGTGGTTGGGGGTGTGGCTAAGAGGGGAGGAGTATATTTACAGCTAGAATTCACCAAGTCAAGTATTTCATATATATATATATATATATATATATATATATGCAGGCACGTGCACACATAGGGCCCTATGGGTGCTTGAGCCCCTGCCCTTTTTTGCCTCGTCTTAAAAAGTGCCCTCTGCCTGTGTGTGTGGGTTTTTTTTTGTTTGTTTTTTCTTTAAACAACATTAATAAATTCCTGTCAGGGATGTAAAAAAACAAAAACAAAAAAACAGCGGTACAAAAAACTCCACGTTTTCTTGTAATACCGGGTTGTTTGAGCCTGCCGCTTCCGCCAGAGAGGGAGAGAGAGGGCGAGTGAGTGAGTAAGTGAGAGGAGAGTGGAGCAACTTGAACCTGTGAGTTATGGTCGAGTCGCCGTCCACTTATTCAGCATCTAATATGGGTAATATTTCAGAAAAACGCTGTATTATTCTATTATTCAATGTGTCAGCTTCTGTTTTTGCTGGACGTCGGAGCACGGCGCATCAATTTAGCACGGCACATCCATTCCGCACAGAGCAGAGCGGATCGTGTGGGACAGGAAGTAGTGTACAAAATACAAAATAAAACACCGGGTTAATTTTCAAAATATAATGCACTGTGTTTACGGCAGATCACATTTCTCTCACAGTAGAGGTTTAGATATAAAGTTTATTGTGACTTTGCTATTACTGTGTGGGTTAACAAAATAATAATGATAACAATAATAATAATAATGATAATGATAATGATAATGATAATAATAATAATAATGATGATAATGATAATGATAATATTTTATAATAATAATAATTATTATTATTATTATTATTAATAATAATAATAATTTCTGCATTCTGGGGATATAAGATGTAGGTTATCTGTTAGGAATATTACCATCTGTATTTAAACTTGATTCATGTTGATTATGCCTGCAGCATAATGCCAAAAAAAAGAAAGGATACATAAAAGGAAGGAGAAGGAGCGCCAGGAAGCAGCTAAGGGTAGCAGACCTCTCAATGCATGGCTAAAACCAAGTACTAGCACCAGAATTCAAGAAAGACCACAGACCTCAGAAAGTGTCACACCTGAGAGAGAGGCAGAGACCTTAGAAGCAACACCTGAGAGAGGAGGAGGAGGAGAGTGTAGAAGCAACACCTGAGAGAAAAGAGGCTTTAGATGCAACTCCTGACACAGAGGAAGCCATAGAAATCCCGGTAAATGTTGGGGAGGAAGAATCCACAGGAAGGGAGGCAGATGATACTACTGCAGAGGAAGCCATAGATGAGGGGGAAGTTGAAGGAGCTACAAGTGATGTAGGAGAAAAGGTCTTATCAAATATTGCAGTATAGTATAGTTGTATAGTTAGCTTCCTATTAGGAAATTTATTTTACATTAATTTCCATATTGTGTAAAGGACCAAAAAAAAATGTCCTGCCCTTTTCTGACTTTGAGCCCATGCCCCTCTATAATCATGTGCACGTCCCTGTATATATGTATATATATATGTATATATATATATGATAAAAAAAAATTAAAAAAATATATATATATATAGATGTGTGTATATATATATATATATATATATATATATATATATATATATATATATATATATATATATATATATATATAGCTAGAATTCACTGAAAGTGCAGTATTTTCTTATATATATATATATATATATATATATATATATATCAAGAGGGACAGAGACAGCGCACAGTGCAGTTTGTCTGTTGCCATCTCCTGGTGAATGTTGGCTATAGCGTACTGTGGTTACTTTTTGGTTGGCCAACGATTTACGTGGTGTTGCGCACCTGACGTCAAGTGTGTGAGTCTGTTCTGAAGTCTACAGTAAAGAGACGTACTTCATCCCCTCGCCTGTTTATTGCCTCCAACTCAATATATTACAACAACATTAATCCATGCGGACATGGAGGCCAGAATTTCGGGAGATTTTCGGGAGAAAATGTGTCCCGGGAGGTTTTCGGGAGAGGCGCTGAATTTCGGGAGTCTCCCGGAAAATCCGGGAGGGTTGGCAAGTATGCGCTTTAAACAAGCCAGTGTTAAGAAGCTCATTGTGGCTTACAATGACAGCATGAGACTGCTTCTAAGAGCTTCAAGGTGCTGCAGTGCAAGCCAAATGTTTGTCAGTATTGGGGTCCCCACTTGCTCTGCCACTCTACATCATCTTGTGTACAGCTTCATGTGTAGGGCAGGTGAGTCAGACAACAATGTCATTAATGGTCTGACTCAGTGTTTTTCAACCACTGTGCCGCGGCACACTAGTGTGAATGACTATTGCCCGATTGTATTTGTACATTGTACAGAGAAGTACGGACTCTTATGCAGCCAACTATATTAACCTTGTAGATTGTTATAATAACAATAGGTTAAGCTTTGTCAGAGTGCTGTGTTTTACCCAGTTTCCCCTAGGGCAACAACGTTAATATATGTTTGATGATTGTATGCATGAGTGTATGTATGTATATGTACTTGTATATGTACAGTATGTGTTACACATGTTTTCTCGTCTGCAGTGTGTGCGTTAACACTATCATTTCGTATTTAGACCCAGTGCCAATGCAGCAGTTGTTTTCCCTTACCGTACCTCCCTTCTATACTCTTCTTTCTGCAGACGCTCCACTCGGGCCCCTGCTCTTTCCACCTTCTCCCTGTAGTCCTACAATAACACAGACAGTGGCCTCAGTAAGTGCTGTTTTCCTGCCTGGACCTGTGGACCCTCCCCATAACTAAACAGAAGCCAGGCTCATTTTACCTCCTTCACCCGCCCAAATTGGACGTGTTCCGGCCAGACAAATACTAAACAATATGTGTCGTGAGTAAGAAAATGAGAGTGAAAGGCACCAGAAGGTTTCCACATCTTATATTGATTTTGCTCTTATCTTTCGTTGTATTCCTTGAGATAAACTGCTAAATTAATCAACAAGTCTCATTCGCAGCAATTATTATCAATCATTAATGCAGAGGTTGACATTAGCAAAAAGTAAGCCGCTCATACCTAAATACAGTAAAAGTTTACTGCACAGATGTCAAACTCAAGGCCTGGGGGCCAAATCTGGCCCGCCACATCATTTTATGTGGCTCTAAAGCCTGAAAATTGTGTGTGTGTGTGTGTGTGTGTGTGTGTGTGTGTGTGTGTGTGTGTGTGTGTGTGTGTGTGTGTGTGTGTGTTTCTACACTTCTTGAGACATCAACAAGGAAAGTACCTTCCATATGAGGACCGGTGAACAAGTTAGGACATAAATCATGGTCCCAATACGGAAAACCATTGCATCTAATAGAAAATGTCTCATTTGCACCCCTGGTGGTGAAATCTATCAAAATTAGAGTGGTTCCAAAAAGGAGGGATTTTTCAAATTGACTGTGTGTTGGTTTTAAAAGTGCTCCCATTCTGGTCAACATATGAAAAAACAAGTGTGTGTAAGAAATTGAAATGCGCCCCCTTTGGCCCAAATTTTTTTTTTTTTTAAATCAAATAAATATGTATATAGAGACATACTGTAATAACTTGAAGTAAATAATGAAGATTAAAAACCAATTACAAATAAAAAAAATTAAAAAAAAAATGTATTAACTAAAAGCAGTCTTTTTCTCACAATGTGTTGACTTTTTTCTCATAAAATTGGGAACAATTTCTCATATTCTTTCTGTTTCTGTAATATTGTAATATTTTCTCGTAAGATTTTTCCTTTTTTATGTAAAATTATTACTTTTTAATGCAAAATGGTGACATTTGTCATGTAAAATTCTGACTTTTATCACAATGTGGCAAATTGTTTTGTTTTTCTTGTAAAAAAATGAAATTTTTTAGTAAAATTATTACTTTTGTCATAATTTTGCTGAGTAAAATTCAGATTATTATTATAATATTGCCCACATTTTAAAGTTTTCTTATAAAATTGTGACTTTTTCGAGTAAAATTACGACTCTTTTCATAAAATTACCAAAATGTTAAGCTTTTCTTGCAAAAATGCGACTGTTATTGAGTAAATTTCTTGTGAAATTGTGACCTTATTCTTGTGAAATTCCAACTAATTTTTCACAACAAGGTTTTTATATTTGCATAGTATGTATGTATTATTAATGTTGTAAATACAAATCTTTATATATCTAGAAAGGGTGGTCCTAAAGAGGTAGGCATTTTTCGGTGTGTGTGTGTGTGTGTGTGTGTGTGTGTGTGTGTGTGTGTGTGTGTGTGTGTGTGTGTGTGTGTGTGTGTGTGTGTGTGTGTGTGTGTGTGTGTGTGTGTGTGTGTCAATAAAGTACTTAAAAACAAAATAGAATAAATAATAATCCAAAAAAACACATGTAAAAAATAAATAAATAATTAATAAGTAATAAAAAATTTAAATAATATTTAAAAAAAATAAAGTATTTAATCTTTCTAACGAAATGTATTTGTCCTGTTAATTTTGACCAAAAAAATGATGTTGTGCAGGTGTGTCCAAATTTTTATGAATAATAAATAAATGCTGCGCATGCAGTGTATATTATAAGGTTATTGACCATGAAAAACTCTTGTTGTCCACTGGATGGCGACAAAATAGCAGCATCGAAAATGTTAGAGTTATAAAACGAATGCGATCTTCCTGCGGGCAAGATTCCTTGTCAAACTCATAACGTTGGCAAACCGCACTTGGCCCGCAGGCCACAATTAGGACACCTGTGATGTAGTGCATTAATTGTGTGTATTTTACACTTTAATACAATCTGATCATGCGAAAAATATATCATATCAACATCAAGGGTTGGAATTGGGGTTTAAATCACCAAAATGATTCTCAAGCGCGGCCACCGCTGCTGCTCACTGCTCCCCCTCACCTCCCAGAGGGTGGAATAAGGGAATGGGTCAAATGCAGAGGGTAATTTCACCACACATAGTGTGTGTGTGACTATCAGTGGTACTTTAACTTTAAAATTCGGTATTACAATGTTTTTTTGTAAAAATAGAAATAAATATCCGCTTGTCACGTTGATTTCTGATGTCAAAGAAAGTTCTCATTCAATTTGTAGGTAACAAAAAAATCAAACAATCAAATGCAGAGGCAATTTTGTAATAAATCACAAGGCAGTTTTACAATTTTAGACATATATTCATTGTTACACGCTGCCCACTGAAGGTAGCCTTAACTGCAATGTGGCCCCTTAATGAAACTGAGATTGACACACCTTTATTTATTGCGATCATGCCCGGCCCTAACCAATCTGGCGCCCTAGGCAAGATTTTAGGTGGCGCCCCCCCCCCCCACATCGGCAGTAAAGTGTATATACTCACAAGAAACCGAATAGCTTTGTCTTTGACCTTTTTTTTACTTAAAGAAAGCAAATTAACAATCAGAATAGTTAACAAGATAAAAAAAATATGAATAAATAAATGAATGCAAAAAATAAAAAATGAATATATGAAATACAATATTTTTTACATACATATTGCTTAATTTACATTAATGATGTGCACTTTAACAACTAGGCTTACAACTATACCTAATATATAAAGGGGTGGAAAAGTGACTATTACCTGCAGGGCAAACATTAGCTAACCAGAAGGCAATAACAATGTAAACAAAAAACACCTGCTTAAAAGATCTAATACAAATGTCCCTGAGGAATGTAAGGTGGGAGTACTGTAATTACCTAACGTTACATTATTATTTTCCATAACAATTTAGCCCCCTCCACAATATTAACCCGACATTAAAACAGAACTAGCTATTTATTGATTAGCAATTGCCGAATCATGTAACATTAGCTTAATGCTAAAAAGCCAGGTTACTATCACATTCTGTAACAGACAAATAATTTCATGTAGGCTAACGTTACCTACCTGCTACCTCTTGTCTTTTTCTCGTTTCTCCTCCTCTTCTTTTCTCTTATTTCTTCCCTGGGCACCTGACAGTTTTGGCCGTTTTGACATCTTGTGTTGATTTTTTGATGTGGTGACGTCCAAAAAGAGTCATGATACGGGAAGGGAGGGGGCGGGGAGGGGGGGGGGCGTAATGTTGTAACAAATAATATTTCTATTATATAGGCTTTACTTTGCATTTTAATTAACATGGGATTATTTTTTGTATTTAGAAATAATAGTACCAACTTTTTTTTTTTTTCTCCAACATTTGTGGCACTGGCGTGGCGCCCCCTGATGGACGGCGCCCTTAGCATTTGCCTATACGGCCTATGCCACGGGCCGGCCCTGATTGCGATTCTTATTGAAGCACATTGAACAGTAATATTATACTGTGGCTTTTTTAAATACATTTTATTTGTATAGCTTTAAATTGCAAGAGACTGGTACCCTTTACATATTATCCCACACCGGTGCCAAATTGGCACATGTGAAACACTGCAAGTGCTTAAATGGTGCCCAAACCCCACCGGCTACTTTTGGAATCTGGCCAATCGTTCACAATCATTATGAGAGACAATAACACTTTTTTTTTTTTTTTTAGGATTTTAAAGATGATAAAAAACGCTTAAAAGATGCAATGGGAATCACCATTCAAAGCCATCTCAAACAACTTCAAAACCCTCCATCAACGTTATATACCGGTATACACGCTGCTACATTATATACAGTACAGGCCAAAAGTTTGGACACACCTTCTCATTCAATGCGCTTTCTTTATTTTCATGACTATTTACATTGTAGATTGTCACTGAAGGCATCAAAACTATGAATGAACACATGTGGAGTTATGTACTTAACAAAAAAAGGTTAAATAACTAAAAACATGTTTTGTATTCTAGTTTCTTCAAAATAGCCACCCTTTGCTCTGATTACTGTTTTGCACACTCTTGGCATTCTCTCGATGAGCTTCAAGCACTCGTGTGAAGTGAAAACCATTTCAGGTGACTACATCTTGGAGCTCATCGAGAGAATGCCAAGAGTGTGCAAAAAAGTAATCAGAGCAAAGGTTGGCTATGTTGAAGAAATTAGAGATAGGCTCCAGCACACCCGCGACCCCGAATGAGACAAGCGGTAGAAAATGGATGGATGGATAGAATATTAAAAAAAATCAGTTATTTCACCTTTTTTTGTTAAGTACATAACTCCACATGTGTTCATTCATGCCTTCAGTGACAATCTACAAGGTAAATAGTCATGAAAATAAAGAAAACGCATTGAATGAGAAGGTGTGTCCAAACTTTTGGCCTCTACTGTATATAATGTAATAACAGACATGATCCTAAGAATATGTAATATGTACAATATTTACCATATTTCGGAACTAATTTTTCGGCGCATTTATTTCCGTTTCCTTCCTGCAACAAATGTGTTCCTACTCCCGGGATCGAACGCGAGTGTGTTTTCTAATCATGGCAGACTTGGTAATAGACAACAAAGATGACTATTTTTGGACAAATTAGGATTCACAACCTTATCTTTTTTTTAAATAAATATATGGTGGATGAACTGCTGCTTATAGATGTGAGCACAAAGAACAGGCTGAAACGTTAGAGCAAACGGAAGCTGCGAATCTGGAATTTTGAGCCAAGCTATGCCGAATTAATGGACTGCTTACCCAAATCAACTGGAAACATCCCCGTTCAGCTGGACCAAAAAGACAACTGTCCATCAATCAATGTTTATTTATATAGCCCTGAATCCCAAGTGTCTCAAAGGGCATCGAGTAAGTCACTCTACTATTGATCATGATACATGCAGCACATCACCGTACACTACAGTACATACGCTCGCAAGTTAGCTGTGTACAAACAAAACATGAAATGTTAGAAAGCGAAAGAATAAAACTACTTTTGTCTTTTTGTCTCTCATAAGGATTGTGAACGATAGGCAAAATCCCCCCCAAAAAAGTGCAGTTCCCCTTTAATAATAACCAGAAAGGCTAAAATCTTGTTTACATTTGATCATTGCAGAAATTAATCAGTGTTTACTCAGTCTGATTTATTTAAACAATAGCCTTCAGCATTCCTTGATCAATTCCCGCGTGTTTGTTTTTTAGACAGGAGCTCTGGTATGGCACGCTTGAGGAAGAGACTGACGAGTTATTGCAAGGCTCTTTGTACTGAGCACCAAATGCCTGCAGGGAGCACAGGCGGGCCCCGGCCAAGTGAAATACCCAAACACCTCCAACACGTGCCGAAATATGGCAAAGAGATGGAGCACGAGGCGGGAGAGATATCAATGTCTGCAAAGTTGTTTTTTGTTTTTTAAAATTGTCACACAACTCTGACATCTTTGCTGATTCAAAAGATGGCAAGTTCAGCAGAGTTGGACACGTTTATTTTCCCAAAGTGAACAAGACAAGAGGAGACCGTCTCCTCTGTAAATACAAATATACAACAGGGGAGTTTGTACAGTGGGTTGATCAAATATGGACTACCGTTTATTTATCGATTCATTTTTTGCTGCGCTTTGCCTTGGTTTACGATAACGCTTCCGGTCCAGCCCATTCAGACACAGGAGACATGATTGAGAACCAAAAATAGTCCGTAAACCTTCAAATAAATGACAGGGCGCTTTATGTGAATTTTTTTTTTACAGCAAACTTATTCCCAGCCTTTTCCTTACATCAAGACAGGGGTCGGCAACCCAATATGTTGAAAGAGCCAAATTGGACCAAAAATCTGTCTGGAGCCGCAAAAAGTTAAAAGCCTTATGTAAGTGTTATAATGAAGGCAACACATTAAGTTAGTGTCTCAGAGGGTGACAAAACTCCTGGAAATTACTGGCTTAAAATTGTTTAATTGTTTACAAACCCCGTTTCCATATGAGTTGGGAAATTGTGTTAGATGTAAAAAATAAACGGAATACAATGATTTGCAAATCCTTTTCAACCCATATTCAATTGAATGCACTACAAAGACAAGATATTTGATGTTCAAACTCATAACCCCCCCCCCCCCATCTAGGGGAGACCGAATGCAATGGATGTCGAGTGGGTCTGACATAATATTGTGAGAGTCCTGTCCATAGTGGATCCAACATAATAGTGAGAGTCCAGTCCATAGTGGGGTCAGCAGGAAACCATCCTGAGCGGAGACGGGTCAGCAGCGCAGAGATGTTCCCAACCGATGCACAGGCGAGCGGTCCACCCCGGGTCCCGACTCTGGACAGCCAGCACTTCATCCATGGCCACCGGACCTGTGTGTCTCCCCCTCCACAAGGGAGAGGGGGGACCAGAGGAGAAAGGAAAAGAAACGGCAGATCAACTGGTCGAAAAAGGGGGTCTATTTAAAGGCTAGAGTATACAAATGAGTTTTAAGATGGGACTTAAATGCTTCTACTGAGATAGTATCTCTAACTGTTACCGGGAGGGCATTCCATAGTACTGGAGCCCGAATAGAAAACGCTCTATAGCCCGCAGACTTTTTTTGGGCTCTGGGAATCACTAATAAGCCAGAGTTCTTTGAACGCAGATTTCTTGCCGGGACATATGGTACAATGCAATCGACAAGATAGGATGAAGCTAGAACGTGTAGTATTTTATACGTAAGTAGTAAAACCTTAAAGTCACATCTTAAGTGCACAGGAAGCCAGTGCAGGTGAGCCAGTATAGGCGTAATATGATCAAACTTTCTTGTTCTTGTCAATAGTCTAGCAGCCGCATTTCAAAAGTCTAGCAGCCGCATTTCAAAAGTCTAGCAGCCGCAAATCTACCGTCTTCTGCCTGCTCCGCCGTTGAGGTCTTAACGTATCCCTGGCTAGGGGGCAGTCAGGTACTAGGCTTTTGCCAAGGGCCGCCTGGGGTAACAGTAGTTAAGGGGTTAACCTCCTAGTGCCCCAAGACCCCCCAAAGGAGAGCCTCCACTGCCGGATGAACTTTAACGTCATGCCCAGGACACATGTATATATACGGCTGCGTTGACCCTGGATCTCAGGAAACAGAGTGGACCGACACCAGCAGATGACATGGCACCCCAAACCATCACCCAACCATGCAAATTTTGCATTTCCTTTGGAAATCGAGGTCCCAGAGTCTGGAGGAAGACAGGAGAGGCACAGGATCCACGTTGCCTGAAGTCTAGTGTAAAGTTTCCACCATCAGTGATGGTTTGGGGTGCCATGTCATCTGCTGGTGTCGGTCCACTCTGTTTCCTGAGATCCAGGGTCAACGCAGCCGTCTACCAGCAAGTTTTAGAGCACTTCATGCTTCCTGCTGCTGACCTGCTCTATGGAGATGGAGATTTCAAGTTCCAACAGGACTTGGCGCCTGCACACAGCGCAAAATCTACCCGTGCCTGGTTTACGGACCATGGTATTTCTGTTCTAAATTGGCCCGCCAACTCCCCTGACCTTAGCCCCATAGAAAATCTGTGGGGTATTGTGAAAAGGAAGATGCAGAATGCCAGACCCAAAAACGCAGAAGAGTTGAAGGCCACTATCAGAGCAACCTGGGCTCTCATAACACCTGAGCAGTGCCAGAAACTCATCGACTCCATGCCACGCCGCATTAACGCAGTAATTGAGGCAAAAGGAGCTCCAACCAAGTATTGAGTATTGTACATGCTCATATTTTTCATTTTCATACTTTTCAGTTGGCCAACATTTCTAAAAATCCCTTTTTTGTATTAGCCTTAAGTAATATTCTAATTTTGTGACACACGGAATTTTGGATTTTCATTTGTTGCCACTTCAAATCATCAAAATTAAATGAAATAAACATTTGAATGCATCAGTCTGTGTGCAATGAATAAATATAATGTACAAGTTACACCTTTTGAATGCAATTACTGAAATAAATCAAGTTTTTCAAAATATTCTAATTTACTGGCTTTTACCTGTATATATAACGTTTATGTGGCAGAATGTTTGATCCTCTGTTATTGTTTGGTGAAACTAACACCACTACACAAAATGGTGACAGTGTACAATCAAACTGCCACAGTGCTACAGAAGTCAAGTGGATTTGATTGGGTCAGAAAAGCAATGCAATTGAAGAACGTGAGCTGCTTTTAAACGACCGGAAGGCATGCAGTCCTTCACAGAGAGGCTGAAACCCATGTTTGTCTCTCACGCTCACATTCATGCAAAGTGGCTCATCATGGACGAGTGTAAGAGCTGCGGTAATAATTGGCACTAGACAATCTCACAGTAAGCATGTAAAGCACCGCTTTTCATAGCTCATATATACAGTTATACACACTGGTCACTTTGTCCAAGTGTTAAAAATCATACACATTTACAACAATTTCTATTGTCAGAATATAATACACCGAGCACCTGCGAATTAAAATAGCTGTAATTCACAAAGTGTAAAACCTCTTAAAGTCCACACTTTGCAGTCACATCTCGATTGTTTGGATTTCAAATCCCTTGTGGTGGTGATTAAAGGGAAAAATCATACAAACTCATATTATGGTTTCTTGGTTGTGAGTATGTCTTGAGACTTTGGTTGTGTTCCCAGGTTTTTGTTCAGTATTTATGTGGCTGTCAGACATGGTGCGTGTTTCAAATACTTTTTTATTGACAATTCCAGGCTTCGGAATTCTAATCAATAAAAGAAATACCGTATTTTTAGGAGTATAAGCCGCTACTTTTTTCCCAAGCTTTGAACAAAAGTGTAGCTAATCTATGGATTTTTATTCGCTAATGGCTAAATTATGGAATGGATTAAGCAAAGAAATCAAACAATGTACTAAAATGATCCACTTTAAGAAAGTGTTCCAACGCAAAGTGTTTACAAATTACAAGGAAGAAGAATCCTGATGAACGTATTGAACCTTAAATAAAAAGAAGAGTGTTTAGGGTACGTCCGACCGGTAGGAGGCCACGGGGCAGACCCAGGACACGTTGGGAAGACTACGTCTCCTGGCTGGCCAGGGAACACCTTGGGATCCCCTGGCAGGAGCTGGACAAAGTGGCTGCGGAGAGGGAAGTCTGGACTTCCCTGCTTAGGCTGCTGCCCCCACGACCTGACCTCGGATAAGCAGAAGGCGATGGGATGGATGAGGTTCTGGTCATTTCCCAACCAATATTTTTAACAACACAAATACAACATTGAAACCACATGCATTTTGATGACATTTATTCAATGTCAGGTTGTGACGTCGATTCGACCTTTGAAATTTGGTCATTTCCCAACCAACAACGTGGATCCAACGTTAGACATCAACGTTGTCTTAATTCACAAATACAACTATTTTGCAATGTTTTTAAAAGTCAGTTTTAAAAAACATACATGTACAATCAACTTTGTATTAATGTCACCAGGTATCGGACACCTCAGTCTCCTTAGACCCATCCTCGTTCATCTATGAATTTACCATGAATTGATTTACTTGGACCCCGACTTAAACAAGTTGAAAAACGTATTCGGGTGTTACCCCCCCAGCGTTTACCTGTTTCTCACCTTTTTTGTAAGGGCCGCCGGAAGTTGGCAGACCCGTCAGCGATCCTGTTCTTTCTCCCTGTAATGTTTGTCGGATCTTGAATGGGATTGTGCAAAAAATCTTAATTTCCCCTCTGGGATTAATAAAGTATTTCTGATTCTGATTCTGATGTCTTGTGCCTGCAGGGTATGAAGCAGAAAGGGGTAGGATTAAATAAGCTTTACTTCTTCCAACTCCTTTTCGGACATGTAATGAGAAATGAAAATGTGTGATGTAACACACTAACATTGTATACATCACAGGTGTCAAACTCAAGGCCAGATCTGGTCCGCCACATCAATTCGTGTGGCCCCCGAAAGCGTGGAAATAATATTTGTGAATAAAGTACCTTATCTTTTCTTAATAAATGTATTACAAAAATAAGTATACTGTGTGCAATTACATGTATTTACACTTTAATCATCTCTAATAATAAAACAAAATATTATATCATACATTTCAAAACAATGTTTTTGTTTAAATAAAGATAAATACTTAAATATCTGCTTGACTTATGATTTCAAAGCAAGTAATCCAACACACTGTTCATGTAAAAGTTTTACAGTAACATTTTTTACAGTAAAATTCACTTACAATATAGAGTAATAATACACTATAAAACAAAACAACCGTAGATTTTACAGAATAAAAAACTTGCATGAATTTTTAAGTAAAAAAAATAGTGGTACCCTTTTTTTCATTCCATTTCATTTAATTCCATGTATTTTTTTATTTTATATGCTGTAAAAAAAAATTTAAAAAAATGCAAATACTATGGTAAAATTGTGATGACTGAGCTGCCAGTTTTATACAATACAATCAAAAGATTTGGTTCTGTACAGCGTACGTAAAAAAAGACACATTATACACATGTTTTATATGTACACATTTATATTCATACTGTATATTATTCACTGTTAAAAGCGGCCCTCTGAGGGCAACCATAACTGCGATGTGGCCCTCAATGAAAACAAGTTTGACACGCCTGGTATACAGTCGTGGTCAAAAGTTTACATACGCTTGTAAAGAACATAATGTCATGGCTGTCTTAAGTTTACAATAATTTCTAATCCTCTTATTTTTTTGTGATTGAGTGATTGGAGCACATACTTGTTGGTCACAAAAACATTCATGAAGTTTGGTTCTTTTATGAATTTATTATGGGTCTACTGAAAATGTGACCAAATCTGCTGGGTCAAAAGTATACATACAGCAATGTTAATATTTGGTTACATGTCCCTTGGCAAGTTTCACTGCAATAAGGCGCTTTTGGTAGCCATCCACAAGCTTCTGGCAAGCTTCTGGTTGAGTTTTTGACCACTCCTCTTGACAAAATTGGTGCAGTTCAGCTAAGTTAGTTGGTTTTCTGACATGGACATTTTTCTTCAGCATTGTCCACACGTTTAAGTCAGGACTTTGGGAAGGCCATTCTAAAACCTGAATTCTAGCCTGATTTAGCCATTCCTTTACCACTTTTGATGTGTGTTTGGGGTCATCGTCCTGTTGGAATGCCCAACTGCGCCCAAGACCCAACCTCCGGGCTGATGATTTTAGGTTGTCCTGAAGAATTTGGAGGTAACCCTCCTTTTTCATTGTCCCATTTACTCTCTATAAAGCACCAGTTCCATTGGCAGCAAAACAGGCCCAGAGCATAATACTACCACCACCATGCTTGACAGTAGGAATGGTGTTCCTGGGATTCCAAACATATTGCTGGGTATTGTGGCCAAACAGTTAAATTTTTGTTTCATCTGACATCACATGGACAAAGATAAGACCTTCTGGAGGAAAGTTCTGTGGTCAGATTTGAGTGGGCCCTTAGTTCAAAAAGGTTAAGCACCTCTGAAGTTGATAAAAGGCGTATAATATTGTGTATCCCAGAGACCATGCAGATATTTTCTAGAGGGAGAGTTAACGTACAGTGACATCATCAGAACATAGACAAAGCCCGGTGATTCGTTGACAGCATTATTGCTTTTGTCCATGATCTTGCATCTGATCTTCTTGCCAAACTAATCAAATATTCAAATTGCCATTTATATGTTGGCCGTAGTGTGTGAATGTGGGAGGGAATGTTATCTATCTGTGTTGGCCCTGCGACTTGTCCAGGGTGTACACCGCCTTCCACCCGAGTGCAGCTGGGATAGGCTCCAGCACCCCACGCGACCCCGAGAGGCACAAGCGGTAGAAAACGGATGGATGGATGTTCAAAAAAACAGTGGTAGGAAGTCAACATTTATTAAAGGGGAACTGCACTTTTTTTTGGAATCGTTCACAATCATTATGCGAGACAAGAACACTTTTTTTTTTTTTTAGGATTTTAAAGATGATAAAAAACGCTAGCAAGATGCAAACAACTTAACACTGCATCGTTTTAGAGACACGCTGCAAATATATATATATATCCATCCATCCATCCATTTTCTACCGCTTGTCCCTATTGGGGTCGCGGGGGGTGCTGGAGCCTATCTCAGCTGCATTCGGGCGATATACATATATATATATATATATATATATATATATATATATATATATATATATATATATATATATAATGTAATAACAATAATGTGCTTTGTGGACTTTGAGAAGGCATTCGACCGTGGGGAGTGCTCAGAGAGTATGGGGTATCGGACTGTCTGATTGTGGCGGTCCAATCCCTGTATGATCAGTGTCAGAGTTTGGGACCCGTTTCCAGTGAGGGTTGGACTCCGCCAAGGTTGCCCTTTGTCACAGATTCTGGTCATGACTTTTATGGACATAATTTCTAGGTGCAGTCAGGGCGTTGAGGGGATCCGGTTTGGTGGCTGCAGGATTAGGTTTCTGCTTTTTGCAGATGATGTGGTCCTGATGGCTTCATCTGGCCAAGATCTTCAGCTCTCACTAAATCGGTTCGCAGCCGAGTGTGAAGCGACTGGGATGAAAATCAGCACCTCCAAGTCTGAGTCCATGGTTCTCACCCAGAAAAGGGTGGAGTGCCATCTCCGGGTTGGGAGTTCAAATACCTTGGAGTCTTGTTCACGAGTGAGGGAAGAGTGGATCGTGAGATGGACAGGCGGATCAGTACGGCGTCTTCAGTGATACGGACGCTGTATCGATCCGTTGTGGTGATTAAGGAGCTGAGCCGGAAGGCAAAGCTCTCAATTTACTGGTCGATCTACGTTCCCATCCTCACCTATGCTCATGAGCTTTGGGTTATGACCGAAAGGACAAAATCATGGGTACAAGCGGCAGAAATGAGTTTCCTCTGCCGGTTGGCGGGGCTCTCCCTTAGAGATAGGGGTGAGAAGCTCTGCCATCCGGGAGGAGCTCAAAGTAAAGCCGCTGCTCCTCCTCATCGAGAGGAGCCAGATGAGGTGGTTCGGGCATCTGGTCAGGATGCCACCCGAACGCCTCCTCAGGGAGGTATTTCGGGTGCGTCCGACCGGTAGCAGGCCACGGTCAAGACCCAGGACACGTTGGGAAGACTATGTCTCCCGGCTGGCCTGAGAACGCCTCGGGATCCCCCGGGAGGAGCTGGACGAAGTGGCTGGGGAGAGGGGAGTCTGGGCTTCTCTGATAAGGCTGCTGCCCCCACGACCCAACCTCGAATAAGCGGATGGATGATTTCGGCACACCACTGGCTGCATTGTTACCCACCAAGAGCGATCCAATTTCTATATGTTAGAATGCGAAAAAATAAAAAATAAAAGTTTTATCTTCTTTTCTCTTACAATGTTTGTGAACGATAGGCAAAATTCCCAAAAAAGTGCAGTTGCCCTTTAAGTCCCACCCTACACTTTACAAATCATAACAATAATTCAATAATTTGCTGGCTTTGTGATATCCATCCATCCATCCATTTTCTACCGCTTATTCCCTTTGGGGTCGCGGGGGGCGCTGGAGCCTATCTCAGCTACAATCGGGCGGAAGGCGGGGTACACCCTGGACAAGTCGCCACCTCATCGCAGGGCCAACACAGATAGACAGACAACATTCACACTCACATTCACACACTAGGGCCAATTTAGTGTTGCCAATCAACTTATCCCCAGGTGCATGTCTTTGGAGGTGGGAGGAAGCCGGAGTACCCGGAGGGAACCCACGCAGTCACGGGGAGAACATGCAAACTCCACACAGAAAGGTCCCGAGCCCGGGATTGAACCCAAGACTACTCAGGACCTTCGTATTGTGAGGCAGACGCACTAACCCCTCTTCCACCGTGACGCCCTTTGTGATAATAGTTATAATAATAATAAACAAATGATAATTGTATTGACAGTAACCAACAATAATTAAACATCTACACTAAATACAAAAGTAAAAGTGATTATCGGTAATGTTGCATTGTGCAGAGTGCAATTATTATATGATATAGGAAATAAACAATGACTCAGTTAAAGTACATGGAGCCCTTAGCGGTGGTTTGTGGCATTGCATGGAGTGGAAAGAGTAGGCGAAGGAGGAGCAGCAAGGAGGAAGTTCCAAAACTTTTTTTTTTTTTTCAGTTCAGAGAAAGAATCCCGGAGACGTTCCGTTAGTTTTTCCAGAAGAACAAGAAAACCCGAGAAATATTCTCAGAAAAGGTGGACCTTTGCTATCTCGGGCTCTCTCCTCACATGACATCCGAGGCTAAAAAGTGTGTCGGCTTCGGTCCTGAGTGGTTTGTTTCTTCCCAGCTTGAAAGGACTTCCACCATCAGAAGCGATGAGATATGAGTGAGCTATGCCTTGTGGAAATGGAGCGACTGTAACCAAGCGGAAACATGGCGTCTATGGGCCCAGCTTCTACTTCTTCTCCAGTCTGCTGGTGGCCCTCTGCTGCCTGGAGCCATGGAGCCTCGGCTCGCAGGCGGCGAGCTGCAGTCCTTGTCCGGCCAACTGCAGCTGCACGCCGGCGGGGCTCCAGCAGTCCTGCGTGGTCAACTGCTCCAACGTCGGCCTGGAGAGGGCCCCCGGAGCCGCAGACATCCCGCTGACCACCAGTGTGCTGTAAGTCACTTCTTATCCACATGGAAAAACATTATTATTGCTATTTTATACTGTGTAATGTATCAATACCAAAGACTATAAAAATGGGACCCTGCTTGGCACTCAGCATTTGGGTTGGAATTGGGGGTTAAATCAGTGTTTTTCAACCACAGGTGTGCCGTGGGAGATTATCTAATTTCACCTATTTGGGTTAAAGATATTTTTTGCAAACCAGTAATTATAGTCTGCGAATTATGTGTTGTTGTTGAGTGTCGGTGCTGTCTAGAACTTGGCAGAGTAACCGTGTAATACTCTTCCATATCACTAGGTGGCAGCTGGTAGCTAATTGCTTTGTATATGTCGGAAGCAGCGGGAGGCAGTGTGAAGGTAAAAAGGTGTCTAATGCTTAAACCAAGTATAAACAAAAGGTGATTGAAGCTTAGGGAAGGCTATGCAGAACGGAACTAAAACTGAACTGAAAGAACACAAGTGTTGTATGCAGGGGACCAAAGATTTGGAACCGGCTTAATGAGAGCCTCAAGATGCTGTATCCATTCTCCAACTTCAAAAAGAAACTGAAAACTTACCTATTAACCACCTATATTTAATGCCTCATGTGGGGTAGACTATTGTTGGGTTTTGCATGGTTGAATGAATGTATGTATGTATGTGTATGCTTGCTTTAGTACTATTATCTTGTGTTAATCATATAGCGTTGTTTTTGTTGTTTTTTGTTGTTGTGCTTGCTACCATGTTTCATCATTCCATGTATATACTGTCCTCTGGACCCCCTGTCAAAAGCTTCTTCTAGTTTATTTGGGGGACCCTTTCACGTACCAACATCTTTAAATGATGATATTCACTGCTATTGTAATTGTTATATGGTATTGTGAATAAACTTGAAACTTGAAACTTGAAACACCTCCAGGCAGCTACAACCCTAGCCTAACCCTGTCCCCCCACCACATCCCACCTCCCCGGATTGTAAATAATCAAATATATATACTTGTTCTTATGCTTTCTGAGCTCACTATGTTCACTGCTGGCTGTACATATCCTACGAAGTGAGACTTACACTGTTACAATGTCCATTTCTCAGATGATAAACTTGTATGATGACTGTATTATGCTGATAGTATATATTTGTACCACAAATTGATTAACGTGGACCCCGACTTAAACAAGTTGAAAAACGTATTCGGGTGTTACAATTTAGTGGTCAATTGTACGGAATATGTACTGTGCTGTGCAATCTACTGATAAAAGTTTCGATCAATCAATCAATCAACCGGCTGCAAAAACAGAATGCTGGACGACAGCAAAGACTTACTGCGGAGCAAAGACGGCGTCCACAATGTACATCCGAACATGACATGACAATCAACAATGTCCCCACAAAGAAGGATAAAAACAACTGAAATATTCTTGATTGCTAAAACAAAGTAAATGCGGGAAATATCGCTCTAAGGAAGACATGAAACTGCTACAGGAAAATACCCCCAAAAAATAAAAAGCCACCAAAATAGGAGCGCAAGACAAGACCAAAAAACTCAAAATAAGTCACGGCGTGATGTGACACCTACTTAAAGACAAGAGCTATATTGATGCATGGTTGGTTATGGTTTAAAGTCATATCCAACAATTGCTACAACGACTTTTTACTGTCAACTGAGTTTTGTTTTTTAATCATTTCTGCTGATTTCTCCTGATTTTTTCAACGCAAAAAAAGTGCCTCTGCTCAAAAAAGGTTGAAAAACAGTCACTGTAATGTATCAATACCAAAGACTATAAAAATGGGACCCATTATCTCCCTACTTGGCACTCAGCATCAAGGGTTGGAATTGGGGGTTAAATCAGTGTTTTTCAACCTTTTCTGAGCCATTTTTTTCATTGAAAAAATCTCGAGGCACACCACCAGCAGTAAAAATTTAAAAATTAAAACTCAGCAGTCGATATTGACAATAAAAAGTTGTTCTCGCAATTGTTGGATATGAATTCAAACCATAACCAACCATGCATCACTATAGCTCTTGTCTCAAAGTAGGTGTACTGTCATGACCTGTCATATCATGCCGTGACTTATTTGGAGTTTTTGGTGTTTTCCTGTCTGTAGTGGTTTACTTCTTGTCCTGCGCTCCTATTTTGTTGTTGATTGTCATGTCATGTACGGATGTACTTTGTGGACGCCGTCTGCTGCTCCACACGCTGTAAGTCTTTGCTGTCGTCCAGCATTCTGTTTTCGTTTACTTTGCAGCCAGTTCAGTTTTAGCTTCGTTTTGCATAGCCATCCCTAAGTTTCAATGCCTTTTCTTAGCGGCACTTGCCTTTTGTTTATTTTTGGTTTAAGCATTAGATACCCTTTTACCTGTACGCTGCCTCCCGCTGTCGTCTGCATATTGTGATCACGACAAACCATGTTCCCGACATCTACAAAGCAATTAGCTACCTGCTGCCACCTACTGATATGGAAAAGTATTACACGGTTAGTCAGCCGATCTCTAGACAGCACAGACACTCAACAATGGCACATTTGCGGATTATAATTACTGGTTTGCAAAAAATATTTTTAACCCAATTAGGTGAAATTACATAATCTCCCACGGCACACCACACAATATCTCACGGTACACTAGTGTGCCGCGGCACAGTGGTTGAAAAACACTGGGTTAAAACACCAAAATGATTCCCGGGCGCGGCCACCGCTGCTGCTCACTGCTCCCCTCACCCCCCAGGGGGTGGAACAAGGGGATGGGTCAAATGCAGAGGTTAATTTCACCACACCTAGTGTGTGTGTGAGACAATCCTTGGTACTTGAACTTTAACTTTAACTTAATAGGCAACAGCAACAGCAAGAGTTATTGTTGTTCTTTCATTTATTTACAACACATCCAACCTGTTTGCATCCCCCCCAAACAAATGTCAAAGTTTATTAAAATGATTAATTTATTTTAATATCAATTAAATTAGCTGCATTTGATTTGTAGTCAGAACAAAAACAGTCACTTTTCCAATTAAACCACCATAAACACTATTGTTATAGTTATGGTATTATTTTTTATTTCGAACATGCACAGTATTGCACATCTCATATTTACAGTTTCTCATTGCAACGTGTCCTAAAAGGAGTAGGAAGAAGCAGATCTTATTTAATCCTACCCCTTTTACGAATTCATAGCACATTTGTTGGTTCACTTCTTGCAGTCAATCAAAAAACACAAACAAATAGATAAATAATAAATAAATAATTATAAGGTTCTAATGATACGTTGTTGATAAGTTGTGATTCCCGTTAGCAACCCATTTTGATTTTAAAATGTGCAAAACAACATTTGTGTTTACCCTATTTCTTAAAATAATACAATCCAGTTTGCCCTCTGGACTGATTGTTCTATACCAGAAATTCCCCAACAAGTGGTACGCTAAAGAAACACTTTAATTAAGGGATTATTTTTTTATGTTCCTGTATTTAAACACAGTGTTACTGTTCAAACTGTGTGTGATGTTACATCGGCCAAAATATTAAATATATGCTTGTTAGATAAAGCCTCTTCCTTAATTTTAATGAATACTTAAGCCTACTATGCTACTGTATTTTAGTGTTGGTCATTATGGTGGTACTAGAAGAGCCAAGTGTTTTTTGAGGTGGTCCTCGGTGGAAAAAGTTTGAGAACTACTGTTCAAATAATTCCAGTGTTACATCCATCTGTCAGGCATTTTGCAGACTTTGCTACAGCATGTCTACAAGAATCGCTCCGCATAAAGCTATTGTCTTATAAACTTTACTGCATAAACTTAGAAAATAATTATACTGTATTTAAGGAATCCTTTTTTGCGTTCTATTTTAGGGCCCATGCTGCCAGAGTCTGTATTTTTTTTAGAGTGCATGCATGTGACTTCTTGTGGTACCCAAAAGAGCAAAGCTGGTCACCAGAAAAGCGAAACTAGACTTTGTGGCGCAGATCCGTAGATCCGTTCGCTGTCCTATTACAGCAAGAACATTGTGTTCTGAGCAGACGGAAGCCATATGTTTTCAATTATTTATTTCCCCTCAAACCACCCACTCTTATTTAACTTAAACACTCAGCCTACTCATACTGTATATGCAGAAATCTCAGGCACCAGGAGAACGGGAGATGGTTGACTGTGAACTCTGCGGACTAATCTGACTAATGTTGTTCCGTTACCGATATTTTGATATAGGTAGCAGTAGCAAAATGTACAAAACATTTCGTTATTGGTTTTACTTTAACAAAAAATCTTATGATACATTAAACATATTTTCTTATTGCACTCAAAGAAAATTTTTACAACATGGAAATAAAATGGCAGTAACATACTAGATAACTTTTCTTTTAGTAGTAAGTAAGCAAATGGGTTACAAAGGCTCCTAATTTGACTGCTGACGTATGCAGTCACATTGTGTCGTGTCCCATTTTTTTTTAATTATGAGGGACAAACGTTAGAAAATAAATGGACAAATTGTTAATCTACTTGTTCATTTACTGTTAATATCTGGTTATTAGCGATATTGTTATTTTAAGCGCTAATGCAGAAGTTCTATTTTTAGCAGTCATAATTTGTCCCGAAGTAGTCTTTGTTGTCTCTCATTAAGTATGCTGTTAGAAGTACTACTGTTTTTGTTAAAGGAAAAGGCGAACTTTGTGATACTTCTGTAAAATGAATACGTCGCCGTATGCCTAAAATGGGTAAAATACATAAATATTACATATTATGAATGTGCCTGTTACTATATTAAATGTTTACTTACAGTGTGTATATAAAACAATAGTAGAGGTGTGTGAATGTTTTTAAAGTGCTATACAGTTAGAATAGAGCAACTCCCATTGACTCCATTGTTAGCTGACTTTTGCTATTGTTTCTTTTACGATTTAGAATGCATATATAAAAGAAAAACGTATGTGTTCTTGTCTTACATAGTGATTTTGAATGATAGGCAAAATTCTAAAAAAAAAAGTGGAGTTCCCCTTTAAGGGCGTAAGAATGAGTTCAACATTCGGAGCGGCACACACATATTGAAACCCTGACAGAAAATGTTTACCTCATTACCTAACCTAAAACCCTTTACTGTGTAAAATGTGGAAACAATGAAATATTCAAAATGCCTTTTCAGTCCTCACCTGTTGTCCTTTCTGGATGTGTTTCTAATAATCTTACCTCACACCCTGAAGTTCCCCCTGGCGCTCCTACTTCTTCTCTGACTTTGGGACAAGTTCTTCGCATTGTTAAAATGGTTTATGTTAAACATAGGTATTCCACTAATTAATTTATGACCTCACCTGAGCTATTTTTCTCTCCAACTGATTTGCTTTAACTGCCTCACTACTTTACGAACTATCATCCTCTTGATAAGACATGTTAAACATAATATCTAATATAATGTCATACTTGTAGACAATTGGTTGAGTATAATTAGGTGTTGTCTTTGTGTTGTGTATCTGTTTACTCACACTGACATTACTCTTAAAAAAAAAACAAAAAACCAGGAAGTCCTGCTGCTGTTTCAACCTTTTTTGTGGCACTATTGTGCTGGAATGAGATGGCAAAACATTTGAGCTATTGTTGACAATATTTGGAAACACTGACAAAGTTTACTAAAGATAATGGATGAGTGACCATGCCAGGATCAGGATGACTTCACTCAAAAGACGTGCTACGGAAAAATGAATATAAAGTAACAGATTTATAAAGAAGCTATATTTATGACAACGTTCCCTTCACAGATCTTTGCAGTCTCTCGTGTCCCTCGGAGTCAGAGCAGCTTAGTGAATGGGGCACCAGGGATTTGATGTTATGTTTCGCTTTCAAAATGATACCACAAGAGTCAAAGATTTCAAAGACGATCAATCAATATGAAGAAAAATGCTAGAGCCGACCGACCCTTGACCGCTGACCAATCACAACAGAGTTGGCACGATCTGGGAGGAGGCTGCGGGATCTGAGGATTTCAGCCAAAAGGAAAAGAATGCGGATTAGCCCTGTTCACACCCTTAAGCTTTTTATTTTTTATTATCATTCTAAAAGCCCCTGAAATGAGCTGGATAGGGCCCCTTAAATGTTTGCTGTATAGCACTCAGGGTGTAACGGTACATGTATTTGTAATCAGATTTTTCCGTACGGAACATTAATTTCGGGTAGGGATGTAACGGCAATCAGCAGGCTTTTCCCTAGATTGCCAACATATCTGCGGCGGTCGAGGAGTGGCTAGGACGTTACGATGTATATATTTTCTTTAAAAAGGCAAAGAAATGTATACATACATTTAAAACAAATCTGTGTTATTATTAATTAGTATTAACTTATATTTTTTTTCTTACATAATATCGTTTTGCTGTATTTTTCTATTTTTGCTGCTTATTGTGCAATGTACCGTACTTTGTTGAGAATGTTTTTTCGAGAGATTTCTCCAATCCTTTTATTTCTGGGTTTATTATTACTAGAGACTCAACTTCTGTCCCTGTTTAAGTATGTCCACATCACAGACCTGCCTCTGTCATAGACAATCCAGTGCTGTGCAAAGTCTTTTTTGGCGGCCCAATTTTTTGGTGCATCACTAGTCAATAGTACGCAAATAATAAACTATATATATCCATTCATACTGCAACGACCTCCAGCCATCCATCTATCTTCTTCCGCTTATCCGAAGTCAGGTCGCGGGGGCATCAGCCTAAGCAGAGAAGCACAGATTTCCCTCTCCCCAGCTTCTTCGTCCAGCTCTTCCCCTGGGATCCCGAGGCGTTCCCAGGCTAGCTGTGAGACATAGTCTTTTCACCGTGTCCTGGGTCTTTCCTGTGGTCTCTTATCAGTCAGACGCGCCCAAACACCTCATTAGGGAGGTGTTCGGGGGACATTGTGACCAGGTGCCCGTAACACCTCATCTGGCTCCTCTCGATGTGGAGGAGCAGCGGCTTTACTCTTTACTGTAATTGTATTTTCGTGTGTTATGATGTTAATTGTTCTCATTGTCTTGAACACACTGTGTTGACGGAGAATGAGGCAGTGTTACTGAATGGATAACATGCTGGAACGGGGCTGGTTGTCAGCATGAGATTGGCAATAAAAGTTAAAAAGAGTGTCATACTTTGTGTGTCTTCTTCTGGACACTAAAACACTTTATATTACATTAATTTGTTTTCACAGTGTGGCGGCTAGTATTTTGCCGTGTCAAGCCGCCACAATCAATGGGAAACCCTGAACGGAAAAATTATAACCACAGTAAAATTCCCGACTGTTAGTATTAATATTTCAAGTTAAAATTATCGTAAAACTGTGATTAATAATCGCACTTTGATAAATCTCACGGACCGGCTAGCACTAGCTTGCTAGCCAGATTAAATGCAAATATGTAAACAAGAGACATTAACGTCTTTCTCTAATAAGAAACCACATATCCCAATTTAAACGTATACAAACACGTGCTGTCTGAGCAACTAGATATTCAATTGTGCACAATGAACCGACAGACTTTGCCCTCTTAGTACAGAGTGATCAAACTGACACGGATGTTGACATGTTTTCAACAGGAAGTGATGTCACATAAACCAGAAGTGAAGCGTACAACACCATTTTGCTTTTATCATTAAAAAAAAGCACTGTAAAACCTCTTACAAATTAAAATGGAAAATATCAAGATATTTAAACACTAAAAATAACGTCTCTGAAGAAGACAGAACAATATTTAGTTTCTTCTGCAAAGAAAGTATATTTGTGACCTATTTATTTCATTTTATTTTTTAAACAAAACTTGGTTAAAAATATTTAGTGTGTATCACCATGATATTAACTTTTTATATTGTTACATTCTTTGTACCTGAGGGTTTTTGCAGTTTTTTTTTTACTTTGAAAAGCACTAAAACTAAGCAGTTTTGTTCCCTTACTGTACCAAAAATGAACCTTTAAAACAGAGGTATCTTCCAATCTGTGATTAGATCATACCGTTACTCACCTATGATGTATATAGAACTTCACTTATTTTTGCACCACAATCTATGCCGTGCATGGGCTCACTTGTTTTGACATATAATATATGATTTGTTTGGCTTATGTGATCCGCACTCAAGTTTTATACACTTCCTCTCTTCTTAAAGAGATGGGGCAGGGCCCAGCACGGTGGACACGCACATGCACACATGAGCGCATAATAGAATGTGTTATAGAATTACTGTAATCGCTCTGCCTCAGTTCCTAATGCTAACCGCCACCTTTTTATGTATACAAAGACTTGAAATAATCCTCAGGAAAGTTGCAGAAATTTGCCCTGAGCTTTGTTTGCTTATTTTAAATTTATTTATTTAATTTGACAAATAAATGTTGAAATATAACTTGAAACAGTTTCCTTTTACCAGCGGATTTTGTTCAACGTGTTATGAAAAAAATCTAGTTTGGAGTGTTGTTTTTAAAATTTTACTAGAGATGATGCACTATTTGCAATGTCCTTTCAAACTACTAGTTTTTAACAAATAAAATAAAAAGTAGTTTTGAATTATCTCTGCCATTTGTATTTATTGCTTTTTTGTGTGTTTTTTAAGTATACATTTTTTTGTGAAAAAGTAGAACATTTTATTTTCAGGCCGTATCGCAAACAGTTGAAGTTGAAAAAATAAGGATTTCTGCCACCAGCTGAGCCGGGCAGTTATATATAGAGGATGTGTCTGTGGCATTGAATAGGTCTGTTTGTGGGAGCACTTTGGCAGACCTGCCAACTTTTCCGGAAGACACCCTGAAATTGCCTTTGTCTACTGATATTCAGAAAATCCAACTTACAAGAAGGAATGAACTACAAGGGGTATTTTTCTCAAGAGCACATTTCCTCCTCACCAATAAAAAAATATATATATACATTTTCGCGAGTGGAGTTTTAAAAACTATCTGTTCACATAAAAACACAATAATTGGCTATTAGGGAAATGTTGTCTTTCCAGAGAAGACTGGTACATAACAATATATTGTTAAACAATATAGTGATGTGCGCGATGGGCAATAACGTGTATATTATCTTTAAATCAACGCATAGAAGTGGAACCTGCTGCAGTCCATGTTGACAGTCTCAACAGCACAGAACTTTTTCCCAACCAAGTCATTGCCAAGTATCAACCTTTGATAAAAGTGCATGGACGACAAATTCAAACGCCAAATGTTGGCGTCTGTTCCGCCTATAAAGCCCTTAAAAACATTCAAACACCTCCATTGAGGTTTTATATACATGATGTAAGTATATACTCACAGCAACAAAAGTATCATGAATCAATTTAAGTGGACCCCGACTTAAACAAGTTGAAAAACTTATTCAGGTGTTACCATTTAGTGGTCAATTGTACGGAATATGTACTTCACTGTGCAACCTACTAATAAAAGTCTCAATCAATGTAATGTAGTAACAGGCACATTTATAATAAGATTTAATATTTATATATTTTGATAATTTTAAGCATTAATTAAAAAAACGCATCGCCATGTTCGCTTTTTTTTTCTTTATTACTGATTACTGCTCAATGAAGACTTTGTGAGAGCCAACAAACATAATAAAACATCACTTAATTTGTAATGTCTGCTGTCATTCGGATGCTGACTGCTAGGATGTTCATATATTCCCATTTAGATGAAGAATGACCATAATTCTCACAAAGGAAGGGGGTTGGGCGGGGGGGTCCAAGCGTCTTTTCATGTCGTTCTCGCCATTTTCGGGTCCTAAATGGCTGTCAGAGTGTACCAACTTGTCGGAATACTTCTTCAGACTTCCTCTGTCCAGGTGAGATGCATTATTTATGAGCTACAATAAACTTCCAAGGAGCAAGGAAGGGAGGAAACACCTCGCCGGTCGATCATGTCAAAATTGTGCACAGGCTTGTGATCACAGCGCCGCTATAAATAGTTTGTCTGTGTTAGCACTTATAATAACAATATCACTAATACTTGGTTGATATTCAATTCACAAAATGTTTTTGAGTGGTTATTTATTGGATTTTATGGGCGAAATAGAGGACCACCCATTTGCTCCGCTGTGAGCGTACTTTTATTTGTGTTTATTTACGAGATAGAATGCATCAAAAAATTCCATCTGTTGTCATGTCTTTATAATGATTGTGAACGATGGACAAAATTCCCAAAAAAGTGCAGTTCCCCTTTAAGCGGTGCCATTTTTACACACAACAACAAAAGTAAAACGTAATGAAAAACAAAAAATTAGTAATACATAATAAATGAATTAATAAATAATGAATATTATATAATATATCATTAATATACATAATTCATATATTATTATACATTGTATATATATTATAATATAATTGGGCACATACGATTGAATCATGCATAGATAATTAATAAAACAAAAACATAATTTTAACACCCATATACACTGTAGTGGCCTCTGCGGTGTTCCAAGCCAATGTCTGTTTGATTGTATCGTGCATCTTCGGTGTAGTTTTCATTACCAAATTTGAAGGTGTTGAAATCGCCATGTAAAGTTGCCAATACTAATCAGTAGCATACCAATATAAAACAGCATCGAGCTAGCGCATTTGGAATAGTGGAAGTGGAAGTTCAAGTGTTTTCTATCAGGCATACTTGCGGATGTGAAGTCACGTGCAACAGGTATCGTAATATGGCACCATTGGATGTACGTGAATCAACACCCAGTAGTACCAACTGTATTCGGTCGGTAACTTTAAGTATTAAATTCAGTCAATGTAATTTCATAAATTTTCTGTCATGACAGGCTGTCATAAATATTCTTAACAAAATAAAATGTGTATTGACCCACAGTGGGATCTATCCATTCTGGTTTCCCCTGGCCTTTTGATCTACAGGGAGATTAAATGGCACTGCAGCTTTTAATGAATACTCCTTGGTCATGATTTATACGAATGCACAAAGTCAAGCGCAGTAATGATAAAGTACCTTTGATGCTTTATTGGTCTCCATGGCCCTGGTGTTCTTTGCGGAATTTGTACACATTCACTCCAATGTAATTCTCCAATCTATTACGGTCGAGAGAACTTTGCAATGTTCCTATAGCAATCAGATGCATTAACACAAAGATACGTCCAAGGTTTTAGACAATAACATTTAACACAAGGGCCTTAAAAGCTTTTACACAGATCCCTCTTTTCGCCTTTTCTCCTCCAGATAAAGCTATCCTCATATAATCACATCTGAACACACACACACACACACACACGTATAAACCCACACACAGACATTGAACGCATTGACTGCGCGTGAGGGAGTTTGTTGTGTTACCATGGCGAGAGTAGCTTATGACATCAGCAAGGGAAGCGCAGGCATTCCAGGGAGAAAAATGAAGACAAGTCATGAAAGGTACCATCATCCTTTGTGTTTTACAGCCAGAATTGAATTGAACACGATAACATAACTGCCAATATGCCACTATTTGGCATGTCTAGCATTGGCTAAACATGGTCTGCTATCTCAGGACAATTCTCTTATTGTTATTTTTTTTTACCTAGTGTAGTGTGTGTGCCTCACAAGACGAAGGTCCAGGTTCAATCCTGGGCTCGGGATCTTTCTGTGTGGAGTTTGCATGTTCTCCCAGTGTCTGCGTGGGTTTCCTCCGGGTACTCCGGCTTCCTCCCACCTCCAAAGACATGCACCTGGGGATAGGTTGATTTTGCAACACCAAATTGGCCCTAGTGTGTGAATGTTGTTTGTCTATCTGTGTTGGCCCTGTGATGAGCTGGCGACTTGTACAGGGTGTACACCGCTTTCCGCCTTCCGCTCCAGCACCCCCGTGACCCCGAACGGGTCAAGCGGTAGACAATGGATGGATGGAAGCTACTTTTACTTATATTGACTTTAGTTTTCATTGCCTCATCTGCTTGAGTTATTATGTTTAACTAAGAAGATATTACCAGATATCTAGATGATTTGATGAATTATTCCATTCTCTGTCAGTGCCATTCATGCAGACCAATTGTCTCTACATCCACAGGTTTAACATGAGCTTGGTATGAAAAGAAGGGAATATTTTGATGATTCTTGTAAAAGGGGAACATATTTTGTATTACACTGTAGGGTATTATTGGCTTGTTTTATAAATACAGACCATTTACTATTTACCATTGCCATGTTCGCTGTAGGATAGCTTCATCAATGGTGGCAGTGGCATCAGAAATATTTTGCTTAAAAAAAAATAACATTCTGTATCTTTGTTCAATGCACGATATCTTTAACCTAACCCCATAGAAAGAAGTTTAAGGGAGTGATATTTGGTGAACGTGGCGGCCTAGGATTTTCCCAATCCCAACCAATCCACCGGTTTGAAATTGTTTGATTGAGAATTCGACGACCATGCAGTCCTATTTGAACAATTTCAATTGATAAACACTTATTACAATATAACTTATCTGGTTAAGACAACTTATCAACTGCTTTTGTAATAATTGCTTTAAATTATAAAGAGAATGTATGGCCCCCCTGTATATTGCGATATAGATTTTAAACCATATCACCCATCCCTAGAGATTACTGTTTGGCACTAATAAAAACCTACTCTAAACCATTTCTCAGTGTATTGCTGTCCCATGATCAGAGCCCATTGTCCAATTTGAATAAAATACCCCCTCTTTCAAAAGCTTACAGGCAATAGAATCCAGGTATTGTCTCCAATTTTGCATGAGGTAAATTTGCATACAACATAGTTTCCATAGAGAGAATCGTAGAGAGAACTGAATTATTTCTGGTCGGAATCATTTCAACGTAAACCCAAATAAGTCATTAGCCAATAGCCAAATATTCAATTATATCAAACAAACTTATGAACAGAAAACAAAAGGTAAGACATGTTTTGTGGGATGTTCCAAGCAGGTTTTTATGCTGCTGAGTCCGATAGCAATCGTCCATGAGTGAGATTGGCCGATACCGATCACATATGCATTAACTGTAGTTTGTTTAATTTTTTTTAATGAGTTCTATTGACAGTGTTACAATATCAACACAATCCATCCATCCATCCATTTCCTACCGCGGAGCCAACGCAGATAGACAGACAACATTCACACTCAAATTCACACACTAGGGCCAATTTAGCCAATCAACCTATCACCAGGTGCATGTCTTTGGAGGTGATAATGATAACAGTGATAATGTTTGATCATAATAAACATGATATGCAATTTTCATATTGTTTTACATCCCAAGTTTACAGATGGATAATTACTATTGTACATGTAAATTCCTTTCTTATTTCAATTTCACCATATATACATTTTCCGTTGCATAAAACATATATATTATAGTCCTCATTAAAAAAGGGACAGTTAAATCATACAAAAGATTGCACCTTTCTCATTTGGAAATAAAATGTCTCTTTTATCTTTCGTCATTTCTACAACACAATATGTAAACTAATTCCTTATTCTTTTTCATCACATACAATTATTTTTGCAAAACAAAGTCAATATTACACAATACCTAAACAAAAGTAAAAACCTCTATCTACTACTCATTTAAATCACAACATGTTTGCCCTCAAAATCCTCCTGTGTCCAGGGACGTTTGTAAACATGAACGACAAATGATTGTGTGAAAACAAAAATGTACCGGTAAATCTTATACCTATCGATCATATACTAATACTACGCTTGATATCAACACCGCCGAGTTATGGATCGAGCTATCCTCTTACGTGTAGTCTGGCCGCTACACACAACAACAGAGCACAATAGTTGCAGTATTATTCATCCATCCATTTTCTACCGCTTATTCCCTTTTGGGGTCGCGGGGGGTGCTGGAGCCTATCTCAGCTAGTTTATTATTTATCATTATTATTATTAAATTAATTTACTTGTTGATTTCCTGTCAATAGTTGGTTACTTTCTGCTGCAACGCGGTTCCATTCACACTTCTTTAAGTTTACTAAGCACTTATTTCTTGTTGTTTCAAGCTATTTTAGCAGCTATCTTAGAAATTGGCATGTCTGTTTCTGCTTGCTTACTCAATGTGTAACATGTTTTCCCCCATCCTCTAGTAATAATAATACATGGTCATAATAATTAGGTTACTAAGAAATTAATTTAATTTACAGCAATGGAGGTAATCATTATTAGCCTAGAGGAGCGTCTCCACACTGAGAATAGAGACACAGAATTAGCTACTAGACACTTGTCAGCAGAGGTAACACAAATAATTACATTGTCAGCCAGAGGGTAATGGCTTTTGTGATCGGCATTAAAAGGCAATTATCGGCATTGGCACATACTTTATCTTAAAAATCGGCTGATCGACTGGCACATCCCTAGCTTCGTAACATGATGTCTGTTTTTGTTCGTTCGATTTGACTTCTTGTTCAGTGATGTCATTTTAGCGGTAGCGGAATTATATTTGCATCGGTACTGTGTAATTGTTATGTTTTGCTCTTGTATGAAATTATTCATGACCAATGTATGCTGGTATAAGAATGTTTGCGACCGTTTTCTTATTTTCAACATTTGCCCATTTACGGTAAGTGCTTTGGTGTGAATTGTTCATTTCCCTAAAATTGCTGGGCTTTTTTAGATGTCCGTTTGGTCATGTGAATGTACATCATATTGCTTCTCAATATTTTATCATAGCCGTGTTGAACATGTCATACAGTGATGGTGGTGTCCTAGAAGTGACCTTCCATTCAAGTCCCTGGAGAATCCGTCAGTGTGAATCATTGCAGGACTGAAGATGAAGTGAGTCATGCCTGTACTGTGATTATCAACATGAACTTTTTTGTAATCCATACTGTAATAATAATGTACATGGGGGATGTATTTACTGCAGTACAAATATATCATAACTGCACCAAACTATCATCTTTCTTTTTTGGTGGAAGGCGCTTTTATCTGCATGATGACATTTATAGCTCTTCTCTTCCTATATTACTCAGTATTGTGTATTATTTGCATCATCCACCCTTGAAGGCTGTCTTTTATTTTGAATATTTGGCTAAACATGTTTACTTAGGCAATAACTAGACGAATTGCCTCCCACACACCTGAAAATGTACACAAACTCCACCACTATAGAGAGCAATGAGTGACCAAAGCCACTGTTCTTTTGGTTTATATTACGACTATAAAATAGTCACTCATAAATTGAGGTGAGGATGTACCGCCTAAATACAAGACAATGTTTTTCCCTTGGAAAAAGTAAACAGAGACAGTCATATATAAGGGACTAAAAATTTACTTATAGATGGCAACCCACAGGTGGTGCCAAAATAATTCCACCGAGTCAAGTCAGAGCTTTTCTTCCTGTCATTCACAAACACACAAGGGACCTAGAGAGATACAGCCATAACTCAACAAACCACTTAATAGATATCAAAATGTAAGGAAGCCATGGTGCTTAATGAAAGAAAGTCATCAAATGGTCAAACAGCAAAGAAATATTTATTTTTATTGCAATATACCATATGCCATTTTACTGATGTTGAAAAAAAATGTCTTAAAAGGGAGCTGCCCTTTTTTTGGAATGCTGCCTATCGTTCACAATCCTTATGAGGGACAAAAACATGATTTTTGTCTCTTTGGGACTTTACCGATCAATTGCGAAATTATTACAAAAAAAAACTATTAGTATAGAATAGAATAGAATATATCTTTATTGTCATTGTACATTGTACAACGAAATTGCAAGCAAAACTAATTTAGTACAAATTCATAACACATAAAAATATAGGAACATAGATAAATAGATAAAAATACATAAAAATACCAAGCACACAGCTCACATGCACAGTCATTATTGTCGTCTTGTGTTCAGCGACACTATTGCTCTCGGGTAAAAAGTGTTCTTAAGTCTGTTTGTCCGGCATTTTATTGTCCTGTATCTTCTGCCCAAGGGCAGCAGTTCAAAAAGTTTATGTCCAGGGTGAGATGGGTCCCTATGATGTTTTGGGCCTTTTTGAGGCACCTGGCACTGTACAGTTCATCTAGACATCAGTGCACCCCCACCCGGAGAGTTACCAACAGACCTGCCAACAGGCACACATTTTAAAACCTGACTATACCTGCACGCCCTGTGTCTCTTCAGCCTCACGTCCCACTACTCCCGACACAGTGGCCACACCCCCCGAGCACCGCCGCACACAACACCCGCTCGTCTCGCAAATGCGCGTTGCATCGAGCTGCAACAACGCATTAAGGCTGACTGTTGCAACGCATCAAAAATTTTCCAGCATCCAACATCAAACCACTCTTCCCTCAACCATGAACATCATTGCTCGCCTGCGACGGGTAGCTAACAAGCCAAATACGAGAATCCGTGAACATTGCTCCAAAGTACGGATTTTGTGTTGATTTACTTTGCATACAAAAGTAAATATTGACATGTGCAAAGGCAGTAATATAAGGCAGCAAAGAAGGACTTCCCCATCTACCCCTCTTTATCACACAGGAAAGAATCTGTGCAAGGAGACCGAAGTGTCCTGTACATGCTCAATTCAGCCAGGGCTCCGTGAAGCTGGTCAATCCCGACTCTCAATTCTAGCTCCACAGCCCCGTTTCTTCCTCCGTGTTTCCTCCGGTCTCTCCACGCAGAGATAGAGAGCTAGCAGCTGGTCTCCGGTGCAGACATGGCCATGGCTCCCCGAGGCAGATTCAAAAGTCCACAATTGAGCAGCGCAGAAGTCACACAAGTGCCACCCCTCGTTGCGCAGTCCCGAAGGGGCCTGTACCAAAAGGCAAAACACACATGAAAACAAGAGAGAAACACTAAGAACACAACGGAGGGAATACTATACAAGAGCATGGAGCTCCTGCAACCAGCAGCCTAATAATAATAATAAAATAAAATAAACTCTCAACTGTCTGCTGCCAGACAGATCACAAGCCCAACACGATTCATGTGCATCTTTGGGACGCAAACTAATCATTAAATTGGCGCATTTTGTTGTAATATTATTATAGCTCTTGTTTCATGTGCTCATGAAAGACTCTCTCAGCATTTGGCAGAATGAATTTTTCCCACATTTTAGACAACCTTTTTATTTGAAATTGCACCATTCAGGGGAGAGGACTTATTTGTTGTTTGTCATTTACAGAACCATGTGTATCTTTTCGTTGTAAATTGCACGCCTCTTTTATAGTACACAGCATTCAAATAGCCAGGCTCCAAATGCATACAAACAGAACATACAGTAAAACATTTACAAGTGGCTTTAACAGGATTTATATAATGAAATAAATTTAAAAAACCTTGCAGAACAGAGACCTGGTTAGTGAGTAAAACTGTGTTCCACACTTTGAGCTATTCTAGAACTTGTATTGTAAAGCACAATGTGAAGGTAACCTAGATCCTTTGAAAAAAGGCTTCAAGTTTTCAATAAAATAACATACTGTACATCTAAAATAAGAGCGTGGGGGTAACAGAAGTGGAATCAACCATGTATGCTCCTAAAAAATATTTTCCATTTACTCCAGAGTTTTAGGAAAGTTAGTAGTTATTTTCTCTCACCAGAAGCACAGTGCACCCACGATTATTTTCTGATCATACACTTTACGACTGTGGGACGGACTGACACGAGTTCATTTACCAGAAACGGGGTCCAATGAGCCTATGAGTGGTGCAGGTTTTTTCCCCCTGCTTGCATTGACAACATGGTCAGTGTGTGTGTCCGTGCGTGTACGCGTGTAAGGCTTTATTTGTGTGAGTGTGTTAAACCGCTGCACACAGCTGCCCTACATGTTCCAGCTGGAAGCCAGACAATGCAGGCAGCAGCAGCTGGAAAAATGGACAGAATGTTCTGAAGAGGAGTGGAGATTGTTGGTGACCCAGCCAGGCAGACTGTTGAATTAAACGTTAAGACGTTTTCGAAGTCTTCAATCAACCATCTTTTAGCTTCTCGCCCTGCGAACACTTGAGCGAGTTGCCTAGAATTGAACAATACAAATTCAATATCCTCAGAAATTGAACGCTGTAAGATGCTGCAGACAAGCCGAAATGCTAAAGATCATGAGCTGAGAATGTTGACGCTGTTTAAAACATCACAGCATAGCAATCATACCTTTTTCTACTGAGGACCGCACAATTTGATATATTTTATTTTCAAAACCAATACAATATATAGATTTTTTTTCTACCTTTCGGGCTCCAGAAGGATCTCAGGCATAAAAATGTTAAAAATAAGTCAAAATATGATAATTTAAAAAAAAAAATTCAACACCTAAATCCCCAGATCAACTTCAGATCTATCAGTCGATATAATGTTTAGATTTTGTTCCTATGTTTTATGGCTTTTTTGTTCAAGAAAACCCTGTTTTCCTTTGGCAAAAACAAAAAATTTACAATATTTTCCCTCAAAACATTTTCAAAGTGGAATATATATATATATATACAGTGTATATATATTTATATATATATATATATATATATATAATAAATGGGTTATACTTGTATAGCGCTTTTCTACCTTCAAGGTACTCAAAGCGCTTTGACAGTATTTCCACATTCACCCATTCACACTGATGGTGGGAGCTGCTATGCAAGGCGCTAACCAGCAGCCATCAGGAGCAAGGGTGAAGTGTCTTGCCCAAGGACACAACGGACGTGACTAGGATGGTAGAAGGTCGGGATTGAACCCCAGTAACCAACAACCATCCGATTGCTGGCACGGCCACTCTACCAACTTCGCCACGCCTTTTAGGATCACGGGGAGACAACATTCACATTCGCACACTAGGGCCAATTTAGTGTTGTCAATCAACACTATATATATATATGTATATATATATATATATATATATATATAAATTGGCCCTAGTGTGCGAATGTGAATGTTGTCTCCCCGTGATCCCAAAAGGGACAAGCGGTAGAAGATGGATATATATATATATATATATATATATATATATATATATATATATATATATATATATATATATATATATATATATATATATATATATATATATATATATATATATACAGTATATATATATATATATATATATATATATATATATATATATATATATATATATATATATATACAGTATATATATATATATATATATATATATATATATATATATATATATACGTATATATATACGTATATATATACGTATATAGTACAGGCCAAAAGTTTGGACACACCTTCTCATTCGATGCATTTTCTTTATTTTCATGACTATTTACCGGTACATTGTAGATTGTCACTGAAGGCATCACAACTATGAATGAACACATGTGGAGTTATGTACTTAACGAAAAAAGGTGAAATAACTGAAAACATGATTTATATTCTAGTTTCTTCAAAATAGCCACCTTTTGCTCTAATTACTTTTTCGCACACTCTTGGCATTCTCTCGATGAGCTTCCAGAGGTAGTCACCTGAAATGATTTTCACTTCACAGGTGTGCTGAAGCTCATCGAGAGAATGCCAAGAATGTGTAAATAGTCATGAAAATAAAGAAAACACATTGAATGAGAAGAAGGTGTGTCCAAACTTCTGGCCTGTACTGTACATTAAATAGGTCAATAATTCATAACAATGATTTAAAAAGTGTTACAATTAGGTTATACTTTTTTTTTCTTAACTCTCTAGATCAACTTCCGATCCATCCATCAAGTAAAAGTTTTAAAAATGTTTTTAATGTTTTTGAGTGTAATATTTGATGTGGAATAATTTAGGCCTTCAATAAGTCAATCATTTATAACAACATTGATTTTGATTCATTAATATTTTTGGAGCAATCACAGCTTTAATGAAAATAACAACAGCCTACATGGCACATCATTGCAATCCAATAGGACACATTAAGTAATTTCTAGTGATGCCATGGTATCATAGCCAATTAGTTTTTTAGTGCATATTTAATTTTTCATGTCTCTATGATATGTGTGACTGCTTCTTCACTTCCTGACCAGGGTGTCATCTTAAATGATAAGTCATTATCATATGACCACAAATACTGTATATCTTTAAAAAAAAAAAAAAAAAAAAGGAGCAGATACAGTACTGTGCAAAAGTCTTAGAGCACCATGAGATATATTGTGGTAGCTACTTCAATAACCACATATAACCAGTCACTGAATTGTACATATAATTGTAAAGGATGCTGTAGGAGAGAGGTATAATGTTGTGGGAAAGACAAAAAGGGAGTAAAAAAACATGAAACACAAAATAAATACAGATACATTTTTTTGTATTGCTCCAGTTTTTATGTCGCCTGTGAGTGCTTTTAGGTGGGGGAGGGCACACAGCAGCACCCGTTGCTCGTTGAGAAGAGCGATACATTATTTCATGTCAGTTTCTGAAAGTCTGGAGAAAATAAACGTCATATTGGAATATGACAGGGTTTTTTTAATAGTCTAAAGGCATGGATATAAATAGGTAGATGGGCCACGCCACTTTGAGCTGCCATGTTGGCACGCCGCATAACAGGCTGCTACAGCACGTTGATGAATCTACAGATATACAGTATATCCAGGACCTGCCTCTGGCATAAACACTCTATGCGGTTGTTTAGGGCCACAACAACCAGAGGGGTTGAGGAGGGTGGAGTGCATATCACAGTTTTGAATTGGCTTCACTGCAGTAGGAGGTATTGAACACTTTTCATTCCCCTTGAACATATCAAGCAATTTTTTTTTACACCTTTTTATATAAACTTTGGACATTATCTGAAATATAAACACATAAATATTGAACATATTGGATTGAACTGAATTGTACTTGTCAATGTAGTCTTTTTGTTTAATATTCATACGTAATTATTTATAGTAAATACAGATCTTTATATAACTTGTAAAATATTAATAATACATTATTTCCTTATAATTTTTGTTGGTTGTGTCTTTCATACACTACTTCTGAGAGTAATACAGTAAACCCTTGTTTATCACTGTCAATTGGTTCCGGGCCTTGCCGTGGTAAATTAATTTCTGTGTAGTAAGAATTGTTAATTATGAATTTAATATTTTTATAGCTAGAGCAGTAGTTCTCAAACTTGAAGTACCACCCCAGAAAACACTTGTCTCTCCAAGTACAACCATACTAACCAACATTAAAATACAGTAGCGTAGCAGGCCTAAGTATTCATTAAAAACAAGGCAGAGATTTTATTGAACAAGTATACAATTTTTTGGGCCACTGTAACATTACATACTGTTTGTACAGTAATACCTTGTTTAAATATAAGAAAATACAAACTGTATTTAAATAATGACCCACATAAAATTAATTGCACATACATGGTAAATAAACATTGTACTAAAATAAATCTAATATCAATAGTAAAAATAATATCAATGTGTTCTGCGTAGTAATTGGCTGAAAGGCTGGGAAAGGGCGGACGTAGGGAACGAATGTGGAGAACATTCAGTTCCACCCACAGTTTGAGAATCACTGAGCTATAGCACTAAACAACATATTATTTCAGTTTTTTTATGATGTGTGTGTGACTGTGTGTATAGTATTATTAATATACACCCAAATTGTGTAACTTGAAAGCAACAAAATTGCAATCGTGGCACTTAAATGGGTCATTTTATGATAGTTTTTTTACATTTACTCATTGTGGTACACATAACAAAATTGCAATCGTGGCACTTAAATGGGTCATTTTATGATAGTTTTTTTACATTTACTCATTGTGGTACACATAACAAGTAACAAGTTGTTCTTTGGTCAACATTTTGCATAGATTATGTTTTACAGGCCGTTTTCAAGCTGCTTTCTGACCGTCGCTTCAGGATGTGCCATTTTGTGGTCTTATATATGTGGCTTCACTTCGACAGCGTCTTATCCCCGTCATTCGTGTTGCAGTTTTTAGCGCTTCCATAGCGGTCTACGGACAGATATACATTGGAAGCTTGGCACTATACACTACTTTGTATTAGAAATAGCATCAGTGAAGGATGCATGTGCATGTATGAACTAGTCTGCCCCACAACATAGATAGATAGAGAATAATAGACTGCAGCAGATTACAAAGGCGGACTCAAGCAAAGCACTTTGGGTAAATTAATACCATATATGGAGATATCCGCTGACGTCACAATTGGGAAAAATAACTCAAATTGGGCAAATTCCAAACAGATCGTTTGTAGGAAGTGAAGGAAGGCAAGATTGTTTTATAAAAATCTCCGCCATGCATCCATGGTTTGATTTAAAATTTTCAGGACTTATGCAGATCCCAAATACACAAAAACAGGTACCAATAGGTAAGAAAAGTTGGTCTATCATATTAGGTCCCCTTTAAACCTTTTAGTGAAAAGCCAGATTTGGATACCTTGATTATTAGTTGCATCCCTCTTGGTGTCAGTGAGATTGTGTTTTTGTTTTGCTGTTTCTCTATGCATGGTGCAATCGTATGAGCGCAATATGTATTATTTATTGCTAACTTTTTTTGTTTTCCGTTGATTTACTTTGTAGCTGTCTGTAGAAATGGCGCTGCTGAAGTGGCAGATGATTGCATCAGCTCTGTGCTCTTCAAATGTATTTTATATCCTTTGTGTGTTTCAATTTTTCCCTCTTGTTTTCATGAGTTGTTTACCTTTTTTTATGGACTTTTTGTATCTGCACTGCAACCACATAATTTCCCCATTATGGGATAAGTTAAGTCTCGCCTCGATGCCTTGATTATTAGTTGCATCCCTCTTGGTGTCAGTGAGGGGTCAGCTGGCAGCTGTCATGTGATGCTCCATCAGGCTGTGGTGGACACAATTAACACAAAATCACCTCCATGATTTGGTTCTCCTTTACACCTGGCCACTCTATCTCATGCAACTCCACCATCTTTGAGCTTCTCTTTCAAGAAAAGGGGGAAAAAAAGGGTGAGGCAGCAGCAGTGGGATGCTGAAGGAAGGATGAAAGCGACCACAGAGAAGTCTGTGTTTAGTGGGTTAGTGGACCGCTGGTCTCCACTCTCGGAGACTTTGACTTTACTTTGCCACCTCAAGGTAGTAAATCCGATCTCTTATGTGTTTCAAACCTACAGCTCATATTCAGGACTGAGGCTCTCTTTTATTTAGCATTTTACATCTCTGTCATTTCATTGTCATTATTATCACTGAGAATTATATCCTGCTCTCTCCCTGTGGACATTTATATTTTCCACTATTCGTATTCTTTCCAGTGTGTGTGTGTGTGTGTGTGTGTGTGTGTGTGTGTGTGTGTGTGTGTGTGTGTGTGTGTTCCCATCCACCAGCTCAGAATAAGTGGCACCAGACAGGCCTTATAAGGAGCGGTTAGATCATTGGCCACACCGTTAGTAAAACAGAACCATATGTGTGCTGTAGGTGTTTGTGAGCAGCACTACAGCTCAAGTGTGCCTTTACCGTGTGTGTGTGTGTGTGTGTGTGTGTGTGTGTGTGTGTGTGTGTGTGTGTGTGTGTGTGTGTGTGTGTGTGTGTGTGTAAGTAAAACCATGTGTGTCCAAAGGTAGCAGCGAGAACAGGAGCCGTTGCTATTAGACACAGTGAAGGTCATGTTATATGATCATGCAAAACACACTTGTGTCTTCATGTCTCATCCAAGCTGTTTCCACAAAGGTGAAAAAGATTGTTCTTTCTTGGAAAACACTTAAACACACCACCTGTGTCGTTCGAAGAGGTATCAGCCTGATGTGCAAACAAATCGTCTCGTGGATCCTGCATCTTTGTGCTCCGTTGTTTTATCCGCGCTGATGGCTTTAGCAGAGAAGAGAACGCTCTCTTGCGCTCCATCTTTCTTACACAGCTTGTCTGGAATGTACAGATGTTTCCTTTTGGGAATGGGCGTCCTGCTCAGTTCACACACACACACACACACACGCACTAGAAAGAGTGTGAGCAAGGAGTGCATTCCCATTTACTCACACTCACATTTGCTTTATTTATATCTATTGATTGATTGATTGTACCTCCTGAAGGTGAAACGAGTGTCCACCATACACATTCAGTAATGAACGTGGAACATTTCAGTCCAAATGTGTTCTTCATTAAAGTTAATCGTGTAACTTGAAGCCAGCAGCATCCTGTCGTCTTACATCCACACTCTTTGTCCTCTCACAACCTTTAGCGCCTTATTTTTATTTCATTTTCTCTCCCCTTCTGTTTCCTCGTTCTCTCGTGCAGCTCAGGCTTTGCTGTGAAGCCCAGGAGAAGCTGAAGTCACTGGACTGTGTTCCTCACTGGTCCTCTTTGTTTGTGTTGGCAACTTGGCAGAGGCCTCCGATTCCGCTTCTCTCGCTTCCTTAGTCATGATTAATCTAGCGCTTCTAAAAAACACCAAATCTGATTAGTGCCATAACATTTGAGTGCAATCAGGTGAAGTACAAAGAGTATAACCTGCACACAATGCAATGCAAAAAAGTCAGCATCGACAGTTAACCTCTTTTCTAGACGTAACAGTTGAGACAGAAAGGACTCATTTATATATGTCAATATATTGAAGTACTGAACAGTAAGTTAGTTGGTTTCAGACATTATCACAATAAATTAATTTCTGTTAAGTAAGAATCATTAATTATAAACCAAATATTTTCATAGCTACAGAATAAAAAATCTGTTTACGAACTTCAAAATACATTTTTCAACATTATAAGACATGAAATAACACCATTTAGTCACCTTCACACTCTATTAATTCAATATAGTAATGCTGCCTGAGACTAAGCCAAACAGTACTAATGCGAGTCTTAATTAACCAGAAATTAATTAACTGTTTTCTCTGCTGGCTCTTTTGTCTCATCCTCTGCATCTGTGTTCTCAATTTGTATATCTTTTTCATCTCCATCCTCTTTGTCCTCAATCTCTTCTGATCTTTGTCGATCTTCCAGTGTTGCCAACTCCTCAGGAAGGAAAGTTGCTATTGACTGTCATAAAAGTTGCTAGAAGTTGATCATGACAACATTGCCTCATAGGCATAGTTGATTACAATGGACGCTGTGTGAGAAAGGAATAATGTGGTGTGAGACAATAAAAGTGAGTTAAAATGTTTTCTTCTTTTTATTTTTAGTTTAGTTGTATTTTCCTTTGTTCTACATTGTTAAATCTTAGAGTATCAAATTTGATCAAAAAGCTGTAGTTGTAATATTCACGAACGAACCAAATCTATTGACCGTGCTCATTAACATGAACGATAGGTTTGTTTTCATTTGAAGTGTAACAGTGATGAAACATTTACAACTTACTCTGTAAACCAAGGTAGAAACAGTGGCAGTTTTGCACAAAGTGGATGTGCATCTCTTCTCTGCTCTTACTGCAATGACACTTTATTGTCACTGCATTTCAAAGAACAACAAAATGTGTTTTCAGCACAAGCTGTCAAAGAGCGGACATTCAGGCCTTATCTACATTAAGCCGGATAACTCCTTAAACAAAAAATTATTTAGCCTAAGCGCCGTGTCAGCCACACTAAACCATCGTTGAAGGTTCCCCTCCTTGGATAATTTTTTACACGGGTAAGTGCGCCGTCTATTTCTTCACTCTCTGGCTCTTAGCTTTATACGAACTCATTGATTGTCTACAAACTGAGTTTGGAGAGGAAGTGATGCCAGAAAGACCTCGCCCCACACAGGAAGTGACGTCAGAAAGACGTGCCACAGTCAGCTTCATAACAAACCCTTGTGGAAATCACACAGGAATACCTTAAAGGCCTACTGAAATGCGATTTTCTTATTTAAACGGGGATAGCAGGTCCATTCTATGTGTCATACTTGATCATTTCGCGATATTGCCATATTTTTGCTGAAAGGATTTAGTAGAGAACATCGACGATAAAGTTCGCAACTTTTGGTCGCTGATAAAAAAGCCTTGCCTGTACCGGAAGTAGCAGACGAGTAGCGTGACGTCACAGGTTGTGGAGCTCCTCACATCTACACATTGTTTACAATCATGGCCACCAGCAGCGAGAGCGATTCGGACCGAGAAAGTGACGATTTCCCCATTAATTTGAGCGAGGATGAAAGATTTGTGGATGAGGAAAGTGAGAGTGAAGGACTAGAGGGCAGTGGGAGCGATTCAGATAGGGAAGATGCTGTGAGAGGCGGGTGGGACCTGATATTCAGCTGGGAATGACTAAAACAGTAAATAAACACAAGACATATATATACTCTATTAGCCACAACACAACCAGGCTTATATTTAATATGCCACAAATTAATCCCGCATAACAAACACCTCCCCCCTCCCGTCCACATAACCCGCCAATACAACTCAAACACCTGCACAACACACTCAATCCCACAGCCCAAAGTACTGTTCACCTCCCCAAAGTTCATACAGCACATATATTTCCCCAAAGTCCCCAAAGTTCTGTACGTGACATGCACATAGCGGCACGCACGTACGGGCAAGCGATCAAATGTTTGGAAGCCACAGCTGCATGCGTACTCACGGTACCGCGTCTGCGCATCCAACTCAAAGTCCTCTTGGTAAGAGTCTCTGTTGTCCCAGTTCTCCACAGGCCAATGGTAAAGCTTGACTGTCATCTTCCGGGAATGTAAACAATGAAACACCGGCTGTGTTTGTGTTGCTGCAGCCGGTCCACAATACACCGCTTCCCACCTACAGCTTTCTTCTTTGCTGTCTCCATTGTTCATTGAACAAATTGCAAAAGATTCAACAACACAGATGTCCAGAATACTGTGGAATTTTGCGATGAAAACAGACGACTTAATAGCTGGCCACCATACTGTCCCAAAATGTCCTCTACAATCCATGACGTCACGCGCAACGTCATCATACCGAGACGTTTTCAGCAGGATATTTCACGCGAAATTTAAAATTGCACTTTAGTAAGCTAACCCGGCCGTATTGGCATGTGTTGCAATGTTAAGATTTCATTATTGATATATAAACTATCAGACTGCGTGGTCGGTAGTAGTGGGTTTCAGTAGGCCTTTAAAAGAAGGAAACACGCGATTGCCGCTATTTCGGATACATCACATCTCAGACGGCAACATAGCAATGTTGAGCGATGGTTTTGGATAAGGCCTGGTAGAACGGCAGCTAGGTGGGATATGTTTGTCACCGAGTGTGTTGTGCCACAGGAACGGCAAGAGAACTTTCGAATGTCCAGGTCTACAAGCACAGTGTCTAGATATCTAGATCCCTAGGTTGATTGTTGTAAAATGTTATTCATCACATTGTTTACTTTCACACGTCCATTAAAGATATGATTCATGTATGATGGCTCAGGTGTGGTTCACTACAATAGGGCCAGTCTAAAAGCTGCTAATGGTGACGCAAGCAAAGTTTACTGTTAAAATAAATGTGGCAATAGGCCACGTTGAAACTCAGGGTAAGAATACACTTCCAGGTCAGAGGTAACTATGACGCGTGCATTTTTATTCGCGCATGCGTACTAGGTCGCATTGCGCCGGCGGACAGAGGGGGTCTTAAATAGTGGCATTGTGTGTGTGTGGACAAGAATAAAGTTAGGTGGGATATAGCCTGAATAGACCTCAGCCGGCTTAGTGTAGAAGGGGCCTCAGTATACAGGGACCACATGTAAGGAAATTAGGCTCACTGCAGCGTCGCTTGTACGTTGAAGGCATAGAAACATGCTTTCATGTCTCCAAAACATACCATAAAAAGCTGCTAGATTGTCACTAGTTGTTTTTGAGAAAGAAAATCACCAAGGGGAGTTGGAAAAATACTGGATTTAGCGAGAAAGTCGCCAAGTTGACAACACCGCGCTGAGGTGTGTGTAAAAGATAGAGACGCCATGACCCACCTTACGTCGCTTCTGATGGGTTTACATTGTGTGGTGCCTTCCGTGATTTAGGCACAAGAACATATGGATTGGTCTCGGATTGGTTATATCACTCAGTCAATCAGAGTTACTCGATCCACAGCAAGCCGTGAGGAAACACGTTTATTGTTATGAAAAAATAAGTCCAGAGTAGTGAAAGGGGAAAAATAGGCGTGAGAAATGTCAAGTGTGGCGTGTTGGTTCAAATGCATGACTCTCACGCTCAAAGCGTGAGGCTTGGCAGCTATATATTAGCTGCACCAGACAATATACTGTATGTATATGTTGTGAAATTAGTTATTTACACAAAAAGATTTTATAAATGTTTATTTATATACCTTAATTGTTTCCAAACGGTGTCTGTAAAACGGCAGTAAAATGGATGATCAAACAAAACACAAATCATAGTCATGGACCCACTAGCTGCGGAAACTAGCTCTCCAAAGACTCTAACTTCATAGTGATGTTTTGGTGAATGTACTCAGGAATTTGTTAAACTGGAACAATACAAACAGAATGCCATTGTAAGGTAAAAATACTAACACAGACACTCAAACGTGTTATCATATTACCTAATGCTAATGATGCTAGCTTACATTACGATAGCACAGACAAATATACATGAAAACACTCCTACAGGCATCACACATGGGACGGTTTAGTAAGTAGAAATTATTTTAGTTATATTGTAACTCTTACAAATGTTGCTCGGAGTGATGAATGAAGAATCCATACGAGTAGAAACACTATGGACGATTAGAAGATGAAACGGCACTTTTGCTCTGCCTCACCTGCAGTGAGCAGACTCGTCCAAAAGATGGCGCCGTAGCACAAACAATAACACACCATTTAAGTATCTTAGCATGTGTTTAATGCAAACTATTTGCTTTATGGCTGTCAGCAAAGAGAGATTAATAAATTAGCCGCACTGTTTTATAAGCCGCAGAGTTCAAAGGGTAGGAAAAAAGTAGCACCCTATAGTCCAGAATATACGGTAAACTGTAGAAACATCTCAGGGATGATCAGTTCCAACAGGATGCCCCTCACTCACTTTTGAGCTTCATGGCGAAGGCTATGAATATTTACTGAATGTGATTTGTTAGTTTTTTTATTTTCAATAAATCTGCATATATTTCTGGTAAGTGAGGTGGCAGCAGCGCTCAATCTAATCAACAGGCTCCCTGTTCTTTACAGTAAAAGTAGTAAGTACACAGGAACACGTGTACAAAGCTAAAGACAAGTTTGTGACAGAAATGAAAAGGAAAAACAGGAATCTTTTTCTGTGGCAATTTGTAAAAAAATATATATAACTCACATAGTTGTACAGATAAATAAATACATATCAAATTCCCAATAGCAATTAAGTTTGAGGGGTTGTGAAAATTCTCTGTCTGCCACTGAGGTCATGACAATAAATTATTAAGAAGCACTGTTATAAATGGAATACAATAAATGGACAGCATTGGCTCAACTTTGCTTTAATCTTCTTTTTAATAGCTCATATCAGACTTCCATCCCATCCATTTTCTACCGCTTGTCCCTTTCGGGGCCGCGGGGGGTTGCTGGAGCCTATCTCAGCTGCATTCGGGCGGTATGATAAATGATTTTAATTCTTGGCTTTTACAAGAGCATTCCTGTGGCATCTGCGCACGATTGAGTGGTGCAAATGTGAAAAATGGAACATATTTAGACTCATTTTAAAATGTATTGTGTTGCACATGTTTTTGCAAACAGAAATGTGACTTGGCATCCAAGAAATGAAAATGACCATGAGCAAAGCTGTCATCCATGCATACCATAACGCCATGAATTTAGATTGGTAGCTTGGCCAAGAATAAGTGGCTTGTCTAGTGTTTTGCATGATGTTGAATGCTAATGAACAGTTTTGTTGGAGGTTAGAAACCTCAGGCATACATTGCTGTATTCACTCACACAACAAAATATTATAAACACCATGCAGTATGATGCAGTCCAGTTTTACATTCGACTGCAAACTATAATCACACTAATAAGCATATAAAACTGAGCATTATGATGTTTGTAAATTCAGAATTTTTCATAACATGCCCATTAAAATGAGCAGGTGTGAAATGTGAATGAGTGAGTGTCTAAGATACGTGATGCATAATGTCTTTGGCAATAGTCGACTTTCTCAGCATGGGGAGACTTCTATTGCAGTGTTTGTAATTTCACACACGACACACACACTCAGTTATAGCACACTTTACAACATCTTAATCATGCAAGAGATCTAGTAAGGGAGCGATGCCCCTAGTCTCATACGCCTTAGTAGACTGGTGGTTTCACCACCTTAGTGTACTTAAGGGGTCATCAACAAATTGTCATCTATCTTAAGCACAATGTCCAATAACAATGTGTTTACATCTTGCTACTCTGACCATCTCATGTCTATATATGTGCGTGAGTGCGCACGTGTTTTAGTGCATGTGTGTGCGTGAGTGTATGTGATTGGCTTTCCCACACATACATTTTAAAGTGAATATTTTGGTTTATATCACAGAGATCTTTCCAAGAACCACATCTCCTCCCTGGATACGACTCTGCTAGATCGATTCATCGGCCTCCGAGAGCTGTGAGTTCTTGTTTTTTTGTGGAGGGTTTTTGTCACCTGCACCTTCAATCATACAATATTTGTCCATTTTACAGGTATCTACAAGAAAACAGAATCGTTGTTCTCCCCAGAGGAGTGTTCTGCTGTGGGCCGTTGTCAGTCCTGTGAGTACAGTCAAGTGATTATATAAAGTTTCCACCATGTCAGTTTTAAGAGGAGAAACATCAATAAAGGCAACGGGGGAGGTACAGTGGAACCTCAATTCACAAATTGAATTGAATCTTAAACAGGGTTCATAAATAGAAAGGTTTGTATATTGAAACAAATTTCTCTATAAAAAAACAATGTAAACCTGAATAATGGATTCCAGCTAGGGATGTCCGATAATGGCTTTTTGCCGATATCCGATATTCCGATATTGTCCAACTCTTTAATTACCGATACTGATATCAACCGATACCGATATCAACCGATATATGCAGTCATGGAATTAACACATTATTATGCCTGATTTGGACAACCAGGTATGGTGAAGAAAAGGTACTTTTAAAAAAAATTAATAAAATAAGATAAATAAATTAAAAACATTTTCTTCTTTTATGTTGATTTAATTTAAAAAAAATTTAAAATAAAAAAAATAAAAATAAAAAACTGATACCGATAATAAAAAAAACGATGCCGATAATTTCCGATATTACATTTTAAAGCATTTATCGGCGACATCCCTAATTCCAGCCTTGACAAAAGTCCATATTTTAGTCAAACTTTGTGCAGTATAAAGTGCTCTGCATTGCTGTATATCAAACAAACATAAGGGGATGATGGACCAACTTTCTATTGATTAACAAAGTCAAAAAACAACAGCTGAACTGTCCCTCTACTTATGCAGTGCCCTGCCGACACACACACACACACACACACACACACACACACACACACACACACACACCTGCTCAGTTGCCTTGTGGTTAGAGTGTCCGCCCTGAGATCGGTAGGTCGTGAGTTCAAACCCCAAGACTATAGAAATGGAACCCATTACCTCCCTGCTTGGCACTCAGCATCAATGGTTGCAATTGGGGGTTAAATCACCAAAATGATTCCTGGGTGCAGCCGCTGCTGCTGCTCACTGCTCCCCTCACCTCCCAGGGAGTGAACAAGGGGATGGGTCAAATGCAGAGGACACATTTCACAACACCTAGTGTGTGTGTGACAATCATTGATACTTTAACATACACAAACACTGTCACTAGCCCTGTGGTGCACTCACAGTTTGAAATCACAGATCTTCACGAATCTCCCTAACTTTAACAGCCAGGTCACTACAATAATTAGGAATAAAACATAAAATCCACATTCACAGGTTCCAGGTTCGATTCCCACTTCCACCTAGGCACAGTTGCTATGTTCTTGGCAAGACCATAGGCACCGATCTACATTTCTACCAGTGGGCGCTCGGTGTGTGTGTATTAAAAAAAAAAAAAAGACGTTCAGCGAAGTTAGTATCCCATATGATTTGTGGCTTTATTATTTTGTAAAACGGACCAAACTCGCCAAAATTAACTACAACAAGATTGATTTTTCAAAAATTATTTTAAAGATTGAAAGTTGCCATCAATCCCACTTGGGTGCTCGGCATTGTCCATGGGTGCTCGGGCCCTGAAGCACCCACGGGATCGGCGCCTATGAGCAAGACACTTTACCCACCTGCTCCCAGTGCCACCCACACTGGTTTAAATGTAGCTTAATGATGTAGATAATGGGTTGTACTATGTAAAGCGTCACTAGAGAAAAAGCGCTATATAAAAATAATTCTCTTCACTTCACTTTACTGTGGGGCTTAGTCTTCTTGGTGTTCAGTGGAAAAGGAGTGGGAGAAGTGGGTAGAGGGTAGGCGATGTTGACAACGTTGTGGATACTTCTTGATTGTTTCAAAACGCATATCACTTGTCCATTGCTTCCTTTGGACTCGTATTGCGCTAATAAAAGTACAGTTTGTAGGAAAAATTCTGTAAAACGGCTAAAAATCGCTTATAAAAACACAAAGTAGAAATTAGCACTGCAAGCACATAATGACTGGGCTGCAGGCACACAATCAAGTTTGTTTTTCTGTTTTTTTTTTCAAGATGACGGCGCTGTAATGGCTGCTGGTTGAAGGAGCTCTGTGCTCCTGTGTTGCCTCCTTTGTGTTCTTGATGTTTCCTTTTTTTCATGTGTTTTTTGCCTTTTGGTTCGGACCCCTTCGGTACTGCGCTGCAAGTGGTGGCACTTTTGTGACTTCTGCAGTGCTTTTTGGTGTTAAACTTTTGGATAAGCTTCTGGGGTGCCATGGCCGTGTTTGCACGGCTCTTTCTCCGTAGTCCGTGTAGCGAGACCGAAGAAGATGCGGAGGAAGAGACAGGGCTGCAGAGCTGGCGTTGAGTGTCGGGATGACTGAGCTTCACGGAGCTGAATGAGCATGATTCAGTCTCTCTCGACAGACTCTCGCTCATTAGCGCAGACCGGACAATGGTCGAGAGCTAGTGGGCAGCCTGAGACGTAGTCGACTCTCTCGGTTGCTTTGTTGGGTCTGTTGCTCTCTCCCGACCCCAGCAGACGGTGGCGTGAAACACCACAGAGGCCACCGTGTTGTATGTGGGTTTTAAATTTGTGTTTTTGTTTTGTTGTTTGTCTATGCATGATACAATCATATGAGCGCAATATGTTTTATTTATTGCTAACTTTTTTGGTTTTCCATTGATTTACTTTGTAGCTGTATGTAGAAATGGTGTTGCTGAAGTGGCAGATGGTTGCATTAGCTCTGTGCTCTTTAAATGTATTTTATATCATTTGTGTTCTTTAATTTTTTTCTCTCTCGTTTTCATGAGTTGTTTACCTTTGTTATGTACTTTTTGTATCTGCACTGCAACCACATAATTTCCCCATTATGAGATGAGTAAAGTCTCGCCTATCCTATCCTAAATGGAAAAGTTTGTATAATGAGGGGTTTGTAAATTGAGGTTCCACTGTACTTGGATTAGTCTGGCTGTACAAACAGAACTCCTCAGGATAAACTTAGAACAGAAAGCATTTACCAACACAAAAATTAACCACACTTACAATGTAAGTGCACACACACACACACACACACACACACACACACACACACACACACACACACACACACACACACACACACACACACACACTCGCGCACACACACCAATCAAACCATGATTAAGCAAAATTACAGCTTACGGTTCCAGGCTTTGCTGCACACATGTCACCCCCCTACCCCCAACTTCCATCTGTCAATTCTTTGCTTCTTCCAGCCATTACCTTATTTCTTCCACCCGTTTAAGTTAATGGTTGTGTGTGCATGTGTGTGATGAGGGAGGACTCTAGTGGTTTCCATTAGCCCCTTCCAAAACCACCACAACAACGGCCCCATTATGTAGTTACTGGGTTGATGGTGGAAAGATGGAAAGAAGTGGCACCTACACTGGTGTATAAATGTGCAGGACTCTCTTGAAAAAGAGATTCTTAATCGCAATAAGACTCTCCTGGGCAATGAATAAAGGTTAAAAACAAGATGAGGCAGTGCAGTCTGAACAAGAGGACACCATAAAGAAATATCTGAATACAAGAATTCTGTTAATTTGTATGTTGGAATGAATTATGATATACACTACAGTATATTGCCAAAAGTATTTGGCCACCTGCCTTGACTCACATATAAACTTGAAGTGCCATCCCATTCCTAACCCATAGGGTTCAATATGATGTCAGTCCACCTTTTGCAGCTATTACAACTTCAACTCTTCTGGGAAGGCTGTCCACAAGGTTGCGGAGTGTGTTTATAGGAATTTTCGACCATTCTTCTAAAAGCGCATTGGTGAGGTCACACACTGATGTTGGTCGAGAAGGCCTGGCTCTCAGTCTCCATTCTAATTCATCCCAAAGGTGTTCTATCGGGTTCAGGTCAGGACTCTGTGCAGGCCAGTCAAGTTCATCCACACCAGACTCTTTCATCCATGTCTTTATGGACCTTGCTTTGTGCACTGGTGCACAGTCATGTTGGAAGAGGAAGGGGCACGCTCCAAACTGTTCCCACAAGGTTGGGAGCATTGAATTGTCCAAAATGTTTTGGTATCCTGGAACATTCAAAGTTCCTTTCACTGGAACTAAGGGGCCAAGCCCAACTCCTGAAAAACAACCCCACACCATAATTCCTCCTCCACCAAATTTCACACTCGGCACAATGCAACCTCCAAACCCAGACTCGTCCATCAGATTGCCAGATGGAAAAGCGTGATTCATCACTCCAGAGAACGCGTCTCCACTGCTCTAGAGTCCAGTGGCGATGTGCTTTACACCATTGCATCCGACGCTTTGTATTGGACTTTGTGATGTATGGCTTAGATGCAGCTGCTCGGCCATGGAAACCCATTCCATGAAGCTCTCTGTGTACTGTACGTGGGCTAATTGGAAGGTCACATGAAGTTTGGAGCTCTGTAGCAACTGACTACCACTTCATGGCTGAGTTGCTGTTGTTCCCAAAATCTTCCATTTTCTTATAATAAAGCCGACAGTTGACTTTGGAATATTTAGGAGCGAGGACATTTCACGACTGGATTTGTTGCACAGGTGGCATCCTATGACCGTTCCACGCTGGAAATCACTGAGCTCCTGAGAGCGGCCCATTCTTTCAGTGCTTGATTTTTTACACCTGTGGCTGGGCCAAGTGATTAGGACTCCTGATTCTGATCATTTGGATGGTTGGCCAAATACTTTTGGCAATATAGTGTATGTGTGTATCAAGGGCCGCCCAGTGTCTTAGTGGTTTGCATGTCAGCCTCATAGTCTGGAGATCCACGTTCAAATCCCCATTGGAACAGCTCTGTGTAGAGTTTACATGTTCTTCCCATGCATGTGTGGGGGGTTTTCTGATCCTCTGGCTTCTCCCACATCCTCAAAACATCCCTGTTAGACTAACTGAAGACTCAAATTGTCCATAGATGTGTATGTGAATGCTTGTTTGTCTATATGCAGTGTTTAACAAATATTATACATTCAATTGTGGCGGCCCGCCATAATTAAAATGTAACTGTCCACAAACATACACTAAGTTTTGCATCAAGGCCTGTTATGGAAATTAGACAATGATATTCATTAACCCACATGTAAGCAAATGCCACATACATTCCCGTCCTGTGGAAAATGTGCCCTGTGATTAGCTGGCGACCAGTCCAGGGTGTACTAGCCTCTCCCTAAAGTCAGCTGGGATATGATTCACTTCGTTCACCTGTGACCCTAATGAGGACAAGCGGTATAAAATAGGAATGGATGGTTAGTTTCATTCTAGTTCATATTAGAATATCCACAGAAAAAAAAAATTTAGAACAGGAGTGCCCGAACCTTTTGTCTCCAAGGGCCAAAGTTAAAATGCGCCACGGGCAAAACACAGCGATTTTAAACGTACTGCCGCACCATATATAACATAATGGAGATTGTCACATTCGATAGATGGCAAGTAGTTATCATTGGGGACATGCCATCAATGATTGTGTGAGCTTTGAAGAAGTCAGTATGAATTTTTACAGATGTTCCGATCAGTCAGCCACTAATCAATATCAGCTGATTTTCTTGAAAAAGTATGTGATCGCCATTGCAGTATAATTCCTCGCCTTCCGCCTGAAGCAGCTGAGAATATGGATGGATAATATTATATTTATTTTTAGCCCTTCAGCTGACAGTATAGCAGCTAATTATGTACAATATCTCCATACACAGTGTGAGGCCGCTCCCCTAAGTTAATTAGAGTCAACTCCATTACAGCACATTTCTTAGAAAGGGAACTTTTTTTGGAATTTTGCCTATTGTTTTTTTTTTTATTGTTTTTGCCTATCGTTCACAATTATTATGAGAGACATGACGATAGATGTTATTCATTTTTTTTGTTTGCATTCTGAATATGAAATTACCGGTAATGCAATCAAAAGTCCTTTTACAATGGAGCCAATGTGAGCCGCTCTACTACGCCCAAACACCTCCATTGAGGTTTGATGTACATGATGTCAGTATATATTTAATGTAGTAATGGGCACATTTATAATAACAATTAATATTTACATATTTTGATCATTTTAAGCATATGAGAGCCAAAAGACACAATAAAATCAATCAATCAATCAATCAATGTTTATTTATATAGCCCTAAATCACGACATCCGCAGTACAGAGCCCACATAAGGGCAAGGAAAAACTCACAACCCCAATGGGACGTCGATGTGAATGACTATGAGAAACCTTGGAGAGGGCCGCATATGTGGGTCACCCCACATATGCAATGCAAACTCCTTCAAGATAGCAAAAAATAATGAACCAATCAGGATCGTTGGATGGGATTTCATAGATGTGACGTAGCGCCGAAGCGACTGTTTGATTCAAACAACAATGCAGCCGAGTCGTGTGCTGACATTGATTCTGCTATTGCAACTGTTTTGCAACATCGATCGTCTACTGACATGCTGCGTTGTTTCAGTAAAAGTTTTCTAACTTTTCGCTCTGTCGTTATCCAATATGTCGACTGTTCTGTTTTGGATTTCCCAGCGTCACTCTCATCGGCGTCACGGGTTGATTTCGATGTGAGTGGTTGAAGTAGCACGTCATTCAAGATAACGGACAAGTGGTTTAACCAATCACATACAATGATTTTTTTTACAAAGCCCCGCCTTCTGAAATACATCTCCTATTGAGAAGTCCCAGATCCTTGTGTGGAGCTCAGCAAACTACAAGGATCTGGCGAGAGTCAGGTTAACTGTACCTCCCCAGTAAAGGGAAAAAAGATTAGCTTTTTACTAGAATGCTTTTGACATGTGGACATACGGTTCCCAACCAAGAAATATAGTGTAAAAATGGTGCATTGCACGTTTTGCATGCAAATACCTGTAAAACTGAAACATAGAAGTCGATGCAGTTTTTGTACTGTTCTCAGTAGCCAGTATTTTGAAAGTTTGTGTACTTTGGTTGACTATATGTACTTTGTGAAGTGAAAACACGTTTTATTCTTTGACAGAATCATTTATTTTGAGTCAGATTTTTAGTGTTTTTGAAATAAGGAATTAGTACATATTTAACAAAAAATTGTTTTTGAGAAGAAAAGTATTCATTTTGCCAATTGCGTTTGTAGGTGTGAGTCTGTGTTAAGATTTTAGAAAAAGTATCTGCAGTATGGGTAAGCACTTGTTAGCGATTGAAAAAAACTCTTATATATGGGTTCGGTATTGGTATTGGTATCGCCCGATCTCACCCATGGATGATCAGTATCGGCAGCATAAATCCCTGATCGGAACATCCCTATGAATGTGTATTACATTTGGGAAGCTACCCATGGGCGGCCCAAACAAAACAACTCGGCGGGCCAAATTTGGCCCCATTTTGGGCACCCCTGATTTAGAGTAGCCGTCCCATTCTTGAACAGATGGAACAGAACGCATTGCCAACACCTTTTTATTTTGCCCACCATTTCTTATGTTTAACTTGTCAAATGACTGCTTTGAAAAGGTCTTTAGAGCAATTAAGTTAAGTGCGGACTAAGACTTACACAATATTTTGTCCAGCCATCTATCCATTTTCTATCGTTTGACCCTTTCAGGGGGGTGCTGGAGCCTATCTCAGCTGCATGTTATTTAACCACTTATTATATACATCATTAAAATGATACGATGAGTCACAAACTGGGGAATATGCTATACTCTTGTTGTCAACAATGTTGTTCTGCTTTTTCCCAACAGTGATTTGAGCAACAACTTCATTACCAAGATAGAAGAACGAATATGTGACGACCTGTGCAATTTAACGCAAATGTAAGTTATTCCAATTCTATTTTTTACCTCCTATATTTTAGTTTCAGACAATCTTGTCACTGTCATAAGTGGATGAGCATCTAACAAAAACAGAAAACATGATGAAACAATCCTACAGAGCCTAATACTGTAAATGTATTTAGTATTTTGTATTCAGTGGATCGCGGTTCAGCATTTGCAACTCTAGATATTCACGGATTTCTTATATCTGCTTTAAATATTTTCCGGACTATAAGCCGCACCCGCTAAATTTTAGAAAAAAAAAAGTTTTACATATATTAGCCGCACCGCACTATAAGACGCAGATATATATGTTCAAAATTAGTTATCTACTTTGAAAGTTTTTGTAAATATTTATTTATATTTGTTTCCAAAAATATATTTATATGTGACATGTATGATAGTATGTTTTCCAAACAGTGTTGCCAACTTGGCGACTTTCTTCTGCTCATCTTTCCAACTCCTTAGCGCCTTTTTTTCTCAAAAGCGACTGGCGGCAAATCTAGCAACGTTTTCAAATGTTTCGGAGACATGAAAGCATGTATCATTCTGCAGTAAATGTCCTCAACGAGCAGCTGGTGCCACTGTGAGCCCCTCTTCACCAGCAGACAGGTTGATCGTAACCTTGCCCAGCAGTCCTAGCTGCAGTCAGAACAGAGATGAGACTCCCCGCAGTGTCCAGACCACAAATGAAATGCGCACGTTTGGAGCTGCTGCTGATTCCACCTTTGTTTACAGAATGAGATGTAAAACAAACATAGAGTAAATGTTTCTTCACTGTCATGTCACGCTAAAATAAATCACTACTACGTCCCAATCCCATTGTTAGTGTTAATGAGCCAGTCAATAGATTCGGTTAGTTTGTGAATGTAACAACCTTCCTGTATTTTGATCAAAGGTGTCACTCAAAGCAGAACAAAATGTATTTAAATTTTAAAGGGTACCTGAGATAAATTTAGTCTTTTCTGATTTATAAATGTTGTTACAATGTCGGATAATCGTGTTAAACAATGCCAAAGCACCAAATCATAGGATTCAAGCACTTTAGCATGACCTTGCACGCAGTTTTGTATGCCTATGTTCGCGGGGTTAGACGTGCTTATTTGGACATCTGCTTGTCAAGCTCTCAGTCCTCTGCTTCAGGCTATGAGGAAACACAAATAAGGTAGAATAAAGTATTATTTTCATCTAAACGTGGCATGCACACAATAAAAGCGACGACATTCCTCTCGCCAGGAGCGTCCATTGCAATTAATCATGCAAATGCTGCGTCATCGAGTAACTTCTGGCTACTTTTAGGACAGCCAATAACTACTTCCCTTACTAAGGGAGTTGGCAACACTGCTTCCAACGCAACCTGTAGGGGGTGCCACAAGATTAAGTTACGGTCATGTGACAAAATGGCACCGAGCATAACTTTTGTATCATTGTCCCTTTCCTTGCAGTGACCTAAGCAGTAACCCTTTTGAGTGCGACTGTAAGCTTTTCCGCTTGGTCAGCTGGCTCCAAGAGAAAGGAGTGCGAGTTCGCCGGGCTGATGCTATGCTGTGTAACCACCCTCCTGAGCTACGCCACCAACCCCTGCTCAACGTCAGCTTGCTCACCTGCGGTACTAAACAGGAACACATACACACATTACAAGAAACATGAGTGGCAACTTAGCAAATATATCAAATATAAAGGGGGTTTGATTCGAGTCTGATTCTTGGGATGACCATTCAAGTCTCAATTCTTGATTCTAACCAATTCTCGCAATATGCATAATTCTAATGAAACCTTTTCAAAACAGGTTACAGGCTACAAAAGCTCCTCTTGACTGCTGACAAATTACATATACACGCAGCCAAAATAACAGCTTTATAAAAATGTATTCTTAATTTCAGAAATCGGAATAAATAAGAATTGCAATTCGGGTGTGTGATTGATTTTTTTTAAAGTACCCCTAAAACAGGGGTCGGGAACCTTTTTGGTTGAGAGAGCCATGAAAGCCAAATATTTTAAAATGTATTTCCGTTAGAGCCATATAATATTTTTTAACACTGAATACAACTAAATGCGTGCATTTTTAAGTAAGACCAACATTTTTAGAGTATAATAAGTCTCTTATTATTTTTAATAACATTGTTATTCTGGAGCTAACCAATAATAATTAAAATGCTTCTTACCACTAATGCGACTTCTTGAACAGGTGCAGTAGAAAATGGATGGATGGATTAAAATGCATGAGAATGTTTTATATTTTGAACTTTATTTTTTAACACTGCGATTACCAGCAGAATTATTCATTACGGCGATGAGGTGGCGACTTGTCCAGGGTGTACCCCGCCTTCCGCCCGATTGTAGCTGAGATAGGCTCCAGCGCCCCCCGCGACCCCAAAAGGGAATAAGCGGTAGAAAATGGATGGATGGATGGATGGTACTTATCTTGTTAAGTAATGTCAGCCAGATGCAGTCATCAAAAAAGCCACATCTGGCTCGAGAGCCATAGGTTCCCTACCCCTACCCTAAAACATAGCCACAAGGCATTTAGGCATTTTGTGCTCCTTGCATGTTTACACTGAGCACATTACAGTGATTCCACAAAAAATAAACAAATAACATTATGAATAATTTCAGTAATAGGACTGCGCTGAAATTTGAATCACCCCAGTCATAGTTGAACTATGATCAGCTATACATAAAAATAAACGAGTCAGGCCTTCCCATGGCTTACAGAAGATCTGAATGATGCAAATTCATGTGGACTTGCGACTTTTTACTGACTTGTGTTTCTGTGTTAGAGTAACATGACCAAGTGAAAACCCAGAGACACGACTGAAGAGCGTAACAAGTCTGAAATCGCTAGTGCTCCTTTTCCAGGTCTGAATTATGCCGCCTGTCTTGAGGACAGCAGCAGTGGAGGAGGAGGCCGGAGTGAGCTTGTTATTTTCTCATCCTCCACCCCGGGCAACTTCACGCGTGAACAGTGTAACAGCGTGTGTTTCGCTGCCTCTCACCGTTATGGCGGTCTGGGGGCGAGGCACGAGTGCCTCTGCAGTACAAACTCTGAGCCCAACTTCATCAGTGAATCTCAGTGTTCTGCCGCATGTACCAACCCAAGTGTCATGAAGGTATGTACGCACACAATCAAATCCACAGGTGTCATAACAGTTTGTTTGATTCACAAATACTCTCTCTGTTTCTGTCCTGTTTCTTCCCAATGCTGGTCACAGGAATGTGGGTGGACTCTGGCTCATGATGTGTTTGCAGTTGACTTCAACGTCTTACTTAAGCCCCTCCCATTGCAAAGTGTTCACGACAGCATCAGTTTCTCAGTGTCGTCCTCCGTCACCCCTATCATGCTCTCCTGGGAATTTGGCGACCTTTCACCTCGCGTCAACACCTCAACAACGGATCTTTCGAAGGCTACACACAAATATGGACTTCCAGGACAGTATGCGCTCAGTTTGATAGCCTGGGCTGGACACAAGGAGGTGAGCGTGAGAGATAGATGATTTTAATTTGATGTATTGATTGTACAATAAAGGTGCATATTCCATGTATTTAATGCTACATCTCCATGTGCCCAGGTGTCTGCACGTGGAGAAGTGACTGTGGCATTTCCTCCCAAACTGGAACTGCACTGCCCATCTCTTACCGTGGCCAATAGCAGTCTGGAAGTCACACTCGTCAGCTGGGGGTCTCTTGGTCTGGATGTAGACTGGACAATCGCAAAAGATGATGTACAGATCACCAAAGGTAAACTAAAAGCTCTGAACCAGACTTCTCTTCAAACCAATCCTTCCTTCTTTTTTTTTTTTAAGTATTTTGTCTCAAAATCAACTCAGAGAGAGAAAGAAGTAAAACAACTAGAGTTATAATGCTGTTAAATAAGGATGTAAAATTTTAGTTTTTTATGGCACTAATTAGACTCCAGCTGCTTAACAGTTCAGTTCAGTTCATTGAGTTGAATTTTAGTTGATTTAAGTTGAATTGGCTCCACCACACAGGGTGTTGAATTAGAATTGAAATTGAAATTACTAGAAGTGGAATTACATTCATTACAATTCAGAGAAATTCCTTTTATCCAAGTAACAGGAATAATTTAACAAAGATTTTAGCCTAAGTACTAAAATACTTTACAAACACTAAAATTAAACAGAGTCCTTCCATCTTGGATACTTGGATAAAGCAAATAATTATTGGAAATTAACAGATTTAGACACATTTGTGAACAATATTTGAGAGGAATAGGTCTTGTGTGTATGTAGTAAAAGTTTTAGATCTTTGAGTTCAACTCATGAAAAATGGGAGCAAAAACAAAAGTGTTGCGTTTATGTTTTTGTTCAGTGTAATATAACAACAACAAAAAATGTTTCGAAATAATTGATGAGTTTTGATTGATTTTCTGCCTCAATTGTAACTTTATTTTAGTAATAATAATGATAATAATAATAATAACATTGTGGTGGTACAGGGGTTAGTGCATGTGCCTCACAATACGAAGGTCCTGAGTAGTCCTGAGTTCAATCCCAGGCTCGGGATCTTTCTGTGTGTAGTTTGCATGTTCTCCCCGTGACTGCGTGGGTTCCCTCCGGGTACTCCGGCTTCCTCCCACCTCCAAAGACATGCACCTGGGGATAGGTTGATTAGCAACACTAAACTGACCCTAGTGTGTGAATGTGAGTGTGAATGTTGTCTGTCTATCTGTGTTGGCCCTGCGATAAGGTGGCGACTTGTCCAGGGTGTACCCCACCTTCCGCTTGAATGCAGCTGAGATAGGCTCCAGCACCCCCCGCGAACCCAAAAGGGACAAGCGGTAGAAAATGGATGGATGGTTGGAACATTGTGCCTGTCCTTATAATATTTTCTTCATGTTAGCTAGCTGGTGTTAGCCATCTCAGCATGCTATAGCTTCTTCAGTAAAAAGTTAGTATTTGTGTCACTAATGCTAAAAGTACAGTTAGTTAATGTCAAACCCGCGTTAACTTTACCTTAAATTTAGTATATACCGATGGGTGTTGCTCTGGTAGATGTTTGTGTTCAAAGTGGTGCCTTCTCTTTTCTTGCTTCATGCCCACAAGCATGCTTAGCATGTCGGGCGATCTTCTTCTTCCACCGTGGTCATCTATATTTTAAGGGCAGCTGAAGTATTTTCCAACAGCCTATTTTGTCATATTAAACTGGGGGGACATCCAATATTCATTCAGCATAGTATGCTGTGAGAGCGGTCCTGATACAGCCGCTACAGCCATTCACGACCGGAAGCACTATCATTTTCGCTAATACCATATGAACTGTATGAAAGAACATTTTAGTGGTTTTGAAACCGTCACTACTACCGCGGTACATAGGGGTGTAACGATTTGTTTAACAACAATTCATTTAAATTCAATATTTTTGGTTGCCGATACGATTAAGTGACAATATTGTTTTTTTGGAACGATACGATACGATACAAGATGATACAGAGAGATTAAAAATTGATTCAGTAACTTTTTTGCAAAACAAATCAAGCAGCGTGATTTTGAAATAAATAGTGGATACTGGGCCCTTCAGGTGAAGTTTCCCATTTTCAGTTATTTATTGTAAGGGAATTATGTAAAGATTAATTATGGATACGAAGAAGCAAGTAAACAACAATTATTGGCCAAAGCATTCACATCTTATTTGAATAAAGTGCAACCAATACTTTAGCTCAGTGGTTCTCAAACTTTTTTTGTCATCCCCCACTTTGGACAAGGGGGAGTTTTCAAGCCCCACCTGCCCCCATCACCCCAACAGAGCGCTAATGCCAAGCTTTAACATTTTCAAATTTATTGAACATCAAGTTGTATACATTCGAACTCAATAACATAAAATAACATTAAGTTCAATAATAAATAAAATAACTGTGCAGCTGTGGTATAACTTGCATCAAGTTCAATAATAAATAAAATAACTTCCATCAAGTTCAATAATAAATAAAACAAAAGTGTTATAACTTGCATCAAGTTCAATAATAAATCAAAAAAAGTGTTATAACTTGCATCACGTTCAAAAATAAATTAAAAAAAACTGTTATAACTTGCATCAAGTTCAATAATAAATCAAAAAAAGTGTTATAACTTGCATCACGTTCAATAATAAATCAAATAAAAGTGTTATAACTTGCATCAAGTTCAATAATAAATCAAAAAAGTGTTATAACTTGCATCAAGTTCAATAATAAATCAAAAAAGTGTTATAACTTGCATCAAGTTCAATAATAAATCAAAAAGTGTTATAACTTGCATCACGTTCAATAATAAATCAAAAAAAGTGTTATAACTTGCATCAAGTTCAATAATAAATCAAATAACTTGCATCAAGTTCAATAATAAATCAAAAAAAGTGTTATAACTTGCATCAAGTTCAATAATAAATCAAATAAAAGTGTTATAACTTGCATCAAGTTCAATAATAAATCAAATAACTTGCATCAAGTTCAATAATAAATCAAAAAAAGTGTTATAACTTGCATCAAGTTCAATAATAAATAAAACAAAAGTGTTATAACTTGCATCAAGTTCAATAATAAATCAAAAAAAGTGTTATAATTTGCATCAAGTTCAATAATAAATAAAACAAAAGTGTTATAACTTGCATCAAGTTCAATAATAAATAAAACAAAAGTGTTATAACTTGCATCAAGTTCAATAATAAATCAAAAAAAGTGTTATAACTTGCATCAAGTTCAATAATAAATCAAATAACTTGCATCAAGTTCAATAATAAATACATAAAAGTGCCACTTTGCAATCTTTGCAAAAAAAAAAAAGGAGCTATGCATTTGGCAAGACAGGGCAAGTGACAGCACTTTCCCCCAGGAGAGCCACCTTGCTTCACTGTGAAACAGCACGGCTGTATGATCAGCTCCCATTTCCTCACACAGTGCAGAGAACAGTCGCGCTTTCAGTGGTCGTGTTTTGATCAAATTTACCGCGCTCACAACATCTGTTAAAACCTCATTGAGTTCGGGGCTGAGCTGCCTTGACGCGAGTGCTTCCCGGTGAATGACACAGTGTGTGCCCGTCACATTTTTGTTTCTCTGCAGGCGCTGGCTCTGGGTCGACGACCTTTGAGGTGCGAGTCACAAATGTATATATTTGTGTAATTGTGATCCACACATTAGCCTGCTACCCATCCGCGCGAAAGTTTGTTCCGCTTAGCCCCGCCCCCATTAGTTACTGTTGCTATGTCTGTCAAACTTTCGCTCGTACCGAGAAATATAAAGCCTACAGTAAAAATAAGTACCGGTAATTTCCATTTATTTATATAGCGGATTTCACAGACAGAATCACAAAGTGATTTACAGTGTGTATAGAAAATGAAAGCATAGTAAAAAAAATAATCTAAGAATATAATAATTTAAAAAAAAATTTTTAAGTGAAATTTCCTCCCGTTCCTCGTGCCCCACCTGTCATGTCTCTATTCCCCACCAGTGGGGCGCGCCCCACACTTTGAGAAACGCTGCTTTAGCTTTAATTAACAAGAGGAAACACTTTCTCCTTACATTTCAAGCAATTTTTAATAAAAGTACAGTAACCAACATTTTAACAGTAGATTTACCTGCTAAATAAAGTTACCCGACCCTGCCATATAGAATCTGTTCTCCGTTCAACGCCCCAGGTGTGCGGAAGCAGAAGATCATTCCTGTTAATGGTGTTGTGCTTAGTTTTCATAGCCTCCTTGATCCATCTCCTGTTTCTCATGAAATGACTTCTCTTAGCTGTCACTTCCATTGTGTCTGCCGCGCCTTCTGTGGTTTAAAGTTGCGTTGCGGCTTTATCATTGTGTTGTGTCGTTTGTATTAATTGTGACTTTTGCAATCGTGCTGTAGCCGAAAGTTATGATATTGAAATGCCCGGCAGTGGAGACGGAGAGACAGTCGGAGATACACTCTCAGACGCTTTCTTAACAAGTGGTAACAGACTCAGTGAGTCAAAACACACACATATTTATTTTTTATTTATTTATGATATTTGCCACAACTTCACGTTTAAACACTGAACACACAGACACGCCGACTCACGCGGGACCCCTGTCGCACTCGCACACGTCACACAAAACACCACCTCCTAAAGGCACACAGACACACATGTCACAGATATTACACTATTATCCACCATTTTTGTTTTGATGACACCACAGAGATGAAAATAGACTTAACGTTTTAAATATTTCTTATTAAAAGTTCTAAATGCCATATAAAGTCTGTTGTTTTTAAATCCAATGTTTTCCTTTTTCTGGTCAAATGAATCAAATTCCTTTTTAAACAACCTTGGATCAATACATATCTGTTGGAAGGCCAACTTGCCAAGCACAGATCGATACACTTAAAATTTAGGAAAAACTGGCCCATGCCTAGTACTAAATGAGTTGGGAAGTTTTACTTTTGAACCGTTGGAAACGATTTGGAATGTGGGAGTTGTTGATTCTGGTCTTGAATACCCCAAAATGATCAATTTAATTGAAATTCTACGTCCTTCAATTTGAATTGAATCCTCTTTGCAACCTCATTTCAAATTAATGGAATACAATTACAATTTGGGAGACATTCCGAATTCAATTTGGACGACATTCCGAATTCAATTTGGACAATTGCACAGGTCTGCTAGACCAGTGATATTCAAACTTTTTTCACCAATTAGTACCTCAGAAAAAACTTGGCTGTCGAAGTACCACCATAAGAACCAACATTAGAATACAACAGCGTAGTAGGGCTAAGTATTCATTCAAAACAAGGCAGAGGTTGTATTTTAACATGTATATTTAATATTATTGGACATTGGACATTACACAGTTTGAACAGTATCACTGTGAAAAAACACTATACTTGAATCTAGTGACTCTTTGGGGTACCACTAGATTACCCCCATGTACCACCGTTTGAGAATCACTGTGCCAATACAGAATGAACACCTCAGAATGTTAATTCTTTTGGTTATTGTTGGATCAAGGTATGTAAATGTGAGTAACAGCTGGAGTCATGTTACTGTACAGTAACTATGGAGACTCGCAAATCCATTTTCTTAACATTCAAAGTAAAGAATAATTTGCTTGGGGCTGCACACAGAGTGATAATCCTTGCGATAGAGGTATAAGCAAGGAGCATGGTTTGGATTTACTTGCCTGACTTTACATTTTAGACGCAATACTTTTTCAATATGTCTAGATTTTTTCTCTCAGCTGGTCTGTGGTTAGTGTTGAATAAAAATAACACACATTATTATATTTATTTGTAGAAACCATGCATTTGCTGTAAATTAACAACTTCCTTGTTCAAACACCTCTTCTCTTTTGTTCAGCTTCCATGGCAACTGCTGTCTTTTATTTTCCTAATCTATCTTGGGTACAAATTCAGTCTGAGATGAAAGGACGTTTTTTTTTCTCCGTTCTAGTATTCCCTGTATTGATGTGGTAAGGTATCAGGCTGATGCAAAATTTGGGATTTCAATTCAAGTTATTTGAAGAATTGGGATTTGATTTGAATTGGTTCCACTCCAAATGATGAATTAGAATTACAGGAAATAAAATGTATGTAATTGAAATTCATTGAATTACCTAATAACCAATTAACAGAAATAATTTGTCACATATAACTATAAAAGGGAAAGGGTGGAGTGCCATCTCCGGGTTGGGGAGGAGACCTTGCCCCAAGTGGAGGAGTTCAAGTACCTCGGAGTCTTGTTCACGAGTGAGGGAAGAGTGGATCGTGAGATCGACAGGCGGATCAGTGCGGCGTCTTCAGTAATGCGGACGCCGTATCGATCCGTTGTGGTGAAGAAGGAGCTGAGCCGGAAGGCAAAGCTCTCAATTTACCGATCGATCTACATTCCCATCCTCACCTATGGTCATGAGCTTTGGGTTATGACCAAAAGGACAATATCACGGGTACAAGCGGCCGAAATGAGTTTCCTTCGCCGGGTGGCGGGGCTCTCCCTTAGAGATAGGGGGAGAAGCTCTGCCATCCGGGGGGAGCTCAAAGTAAAGCCGCTGCTCCTCCACATCGAGAGGAGCCAGATGTGGTGGTTCGGGCATCTGGTCAGGATGCCACCCAAACGCCTCCCTAGGGAGGTGTTTAGGGCACCTCCGACCGGTAGGAGGCCACGGGGAAGACCCAGGACACGTTGGGAAGACTATGTCTCCCGGCTGGCCTGGGAACTCCTCGGGATCCCCCGGGAAGAGCTGGACGAAGTGGCTGGGGAGAGGAAAGTCTGGGCTTCCCTGCTTAGGTTGCTGCCCCCGCGACCCGACCTCAGATAAGCGGAAGAAGATGGATGGATGGATGGATATAACTATAATTATTTTAGCTTAAATCTTTTCCCATTTTATCCTAACCTACTTTGGTCACCATTAATGTATGATTCATCCTTTCATCCTTGTTATTTTCTGGTTTTAAACTGATAGCATATTAGCTTAATAATTGACCACAGCATGCTGTTGTAATGAGGTCATACTGTATGTAATAGCATGCATGTGATCACTAAACTTTCACTCATTGTGCTGCACAAAATATTTTCTAATATCTAAAAATGTGTGTGTCTTGCCAGCCTCCCCTTACTGTCCGAAAGATGGGCTCTATCACGCCGAGTCCTCATGCTGTTTCCAGATTGTTCCAGTGGAGATGAGCTGGACCGATGCTCAGCAACAGTGTTTAGACCGCGGCGGGGATCTGGCAATAGTCAGAGGTGACGCGCTGCGAAACGTGCTGGCTCATAAAGTCACACAGTGAGTGGTTTGGTCTAAATAAAGTGTTTAGAATTTGTCTTACATATCTATTTTAGCTTTGCATGTACAGTATTGGAGTGTGGTGTGTGGGGACCTACGGCAATTTTAATCTACATTTAAAATATGTAACAGAATATGTAGAAGATATGTTTTAGTGTTAATTTTGCTCCCACAGTCACACGATTATTTATTCTGGAGGCATCCCCAGATTGCAAATGAAACCTCACTCTTTGTAAAAGTATCATAATTTATCTTTTGGAAAATATACACTGTTTAACGTCCTAATACCAATGAATGACACGTGTCAATTTAAGATTCAAACATATTAATCTGAAAGAACACATAGTACTGTGCACTGCTGACTTTATGGTCGATCAATGCCCAGGTACAGTATTTCCCCACTATTGTGGTTAGGTGTATTACTACTGAGGCACTGACATTTTTTTTTTTTTACTTTAATCAATTGTGCTCTCATCAATGTTAATAGTGGTTGCTCATAGTGTGGATCACAAAAGGAAGATCTTTTTTTTTTTTATTCAATTAAAAAACATTTGTCTTACCCTTATTTGCAAAAGGAGTCCATGCCCCAAGAGAGACTTAAAAATATTGACAGGTATATACATTAGGTGAACCTCATTCTGGATTCTTCTTATTACACAAAGCAACACTTTTTGATATTTAGGATGGAAGGTCAAGACCAGCACATCTGTAAAAGCACAGCTGCATGGTAACTTTGACGCCCTGCGATGAGACCTCTAATGTGTGTGTGCTAATGTGTGTAGATGGATTGTTGTTGCAGACTATAGTGGAGGAGAGTAGAAAAAGCTGCTGTGGATGGAGTATCTCTTGTTTAAATAAGGAACTTTTTTCTGCCCTTCTCGGCTTGTTTTTGCCCCAGAGACCCTTTGTCATGTTTACTCTGCTTTGTCCACTTCAGACGTCGTTTTCACAGATGTGAAAAGTTGACAAAATACCTGAGGTCATTGAAAACCAGGATTCGAAAACATTTCTTTTTTTTTCTCAGCTGCCCAAATACCCCATGTCCAAATTGTATTTGTCAAACACAAAACAAAGTGTCTGAAAATAATAAATAGTTATATTTGCCTTCAGTCAGTGCTCAAATGGACTGAGAGTCCATTAATGGAACCATGGTGGGAAAATCCAATGCCTGCATCCAAATAACAAGGCCACGGTAAACATTTGACATCCCACTGGGTCTCAATTAAAGCGCTTTTTCTATCTCTTCTCTCCACGCTGACATCATTGATTGCACTCAAACTGGCAGAATTTGGTGAGTGTAATGTCACTCTTGTGTTTATCTGTGTGTGAAAGGCTAGTCAAGAAGTTTGTTCGATCAGAAAGCAATCAGTAGATGTGCTTTTTTTACTTGTGTTTGTGTGTTTCAACATGGCTAAGCCCATTTTCCATCTAGAACAGCCTCCATGCTGGGTATTGAGCAGGTGATTTGCTAATCAATATGTTCCCTTTCGCTTGCTTCTGCAGGGAACGAGGAGTGTGGCTCGGCTTGAGTGACGTCAAATCTCCTGGCAGGCTGCGCTGGGTCAACGGCTCTGAGGCCCAGAACGGGGAGGAAGGACTTGCGCCTCGTTCCTTAATCTCCCGTGGAAACGTTTGCGTGTCCCTTGATCAGCGTGCTCAGACAAGTTTGCATCCATGCAACACCATGCGGGCGTTTGTCTGCCAATACAGCCCTCAAGGTTTGTTTCAGATCTACAGTACACTTCATTACAATGACAAAGTACATAAAACGTCTTGTTTTGTACATTTTTTGGTGATCTTAACATGTTCCAAAAGGTATATCTATTGAAATGTGTGACATTTTGCGGTGCTTGAAGGATTACTACAACTGTAATTTAGATAGTCAAGTCAATTGGATTTGTATAGCACAACAGAAGTTATCTCAAAGCACTTTATGCATAGAACAGGTCTGGAATCATGCTTATTATGCATTGTAGAGGTGCAACTGATTCCTACTGATCGACATATTAAACACCTAAAGTCGAAAGGGCGGTAGGGGCCAATTGGCAGCCATGCTTTCGTCAGTCTACTCCAGGGCAGCTGTAGCCACAAATATAGCTTACCACCATCAAATGTGAATGTGGAGTGAATGAATGATCGGTTCTCAGTTCTCTGTGACGCGCTTTGAGTGTCTAGAAAAGCGCTATATTATCGAATGCAATTATTATTAAAGTAGCTAAAAAATATACTTTACTTTTATATTGTTTCCATTGACTTATAAAATAACCACTAGGGTGTTTTAAGTCCACTTCTTTATCCACAGGGAGACCAAATCTTTTTTAATTTTAATTTTTTTATAATGTCCTCTTTATTCCTTTGTTAACTATAAGGTTTGTACTTTACTACCTTTCTGCATCCCAACCAAGAAAACATTTTAGATTAGCATCCAAAAACTAATTTTAACTTCATGAAAAGATCAATGACTTTTCCCAAACCTTGGATTGGGCTTCTACATTTTTAAATTACAATTAAATGTTTTCCTAGTAATTTTGATTAATTAATACATATTATTTTTTCACAACTAGATTAGCTTGAATTAGCTTCCTTATTTGTTTTTGTTTTTCCCTCTACCAGTTCGTGTTCCAGATGCAGGCATCTACATGGTTGGTCTGGCAGTCTTTCCCTCGCATAATTCTTTGCTTGTAGCGCCCCTCGCTCCATTCTCTGCTGCACAAAGAGCCCACACTGCTTTAGAGGTGAATAAAAACATCATATGTTATTTAATTTGACAAATGTGTGCCTTCATAACATTGTATTCTTATGTCTCTCCTTCAGTTACTGCTGTTTCCGGCATCGAGCTTTGTCACTGCGGGTCGCTTGTCTTCCTTGGAGTTTGTCACACAGGAGTTGAGCTCACAAATCCATGTTAAATTCCAGATCTACAGACCTCACTGTCCTTATCCCGGCCTGCACCTGCTCCTGCCCAGTGAGTCTCACTCATAAACGAGTCCACCCGTGAAACAAAACGCACGTTTCTACATACAAGCGACCTGCACTGACACCTAGACAAACCATGCATGCACACACCAAGGAAGCTTGTCTTAACAAGTTATGTTGGCTAACATGGAGGAATGCTTTGAAAGGGACAGAAGCTTCATGCCTCAATGCCTCCTGTCCTTTTGCTTGTGCATCTCTATTCGGACACAGATGTGATGAAAGAGGTCACTGCTTGTACAACAATATAACAACAATAATATGCCACTACCGTAGGGGTGTCCAACGTGTAGCCCGAAGCTTCAGTTTTGTTGGCCTGCAGCATATTGTCAAAATAAATTATAACAAAAAACAACCGTGCAAATTAGGGATGTCCCGATTGACATTTTTGGTTTAAGATACGATCCGGTTTCGAGTCATGATCAGATACTTTGACAGTAGATTATAGAACTTAAAATGCTTTTAGAAAGTAACTAAAGTAAACACAATAACACATTTTTATGAACCTTAGCTTATTACATTTAGATATTGTTGTAAATCAGATCATGTATTAAATGTGTGGTATTTAATTCTACTGGCTCCTATTCAAATCATTTGGGTTTTGCCCTCAAAGCCTTCCTGTATCCTAAGACTTATGCCCTGAAATTGTAAACAATAACAAAAACAATAGAACATATTTTGTAGGAACAAAAAAAGGAAATATATCGATCTAAACACTTTAGTATTATTTATAAACTGATACTAAACTAGATATCAATTGTATCGACATCGGGATTGATCACGTCTACTTTACATAAAAGCTTTAGCGCTTAGCTTCTTGTGTCATCCTGCTCGGTGTGTGGTGTAATGCGCGCCTTCACAAACGCCTTGATGGTTGCTATACCAAGGGTTCGAAGGGTTCAAGGCTTGTCGTGGCAGTCCCATCCCACCTTGGACCAAATATACGGCAACCTACCTCGAGCAAGCACCCGTCTGAGCCAACGTCGCGCACAGTTTGCTGGTCACTGATATCACAGCTCCTCCTTTGGAAACAATCTACCAGGGGTCGCCTCCCCTACCCGAAGTAATCGCACAGGACACTGGGATCCTTGTTTCAGAGCTGGGCTCTGCCTTGGGTGACGGCGACTGCTGGCGGAGGGTTGTGCAAGGTCTCTCGGCTACGGCCACTCATTGATGATGATGCGTGTAGCATGCTTAGTCATTCCTTGTCCTGTATTCCTCCAGTGGTAATATTACTTGAAAGAAACTTAGTGGAACGGTGCTAAGGATTTTATCTTAGAAGCGGCTTTGCACTGCGCATATATGATGCGTTCGTTGCTGCTTGCTCTCAAATTCGAGTCGGTGTTCTGGCACCCTCCTGGAATTCATGCAACTCCTGCATGTGTGTATTAAGTCATCTGTAAAAGTAATGATATCTTTCTGACCGTGCACCTCTTTTGAAGGAATCTCTCATGTACGAGTACAAGTACAACCTGTAGCCATGTAAACACTGGGACAGAGCTTCGGTAACGGCTGATGAGCTGCTGATCGACAATCTGTTAAAAATGGCAAATCTCGACCACATCCCGATGTCAGAAAAGAAGATCAAAAAGATGGGAAAAAGCTTAAATGTTGATACTAATAAGTAGTAACAATAAACATTGTCACCTATAAAACTAAGCTGACACAAAGTTGTGTCTTTATATATATATGTCATTTTCAGCAGGTTTTTCTTTCAACAAATAATATATTTAAATATATTATAATTATAATATATTTAAACTAGCCCCAGCACGCTTTGACTTTTCAGTATGTGGCCCCTGGTAGAAAACATTTGGACATAAATAAATAAATAAATGGGTTGTACTTGTATAGCGCTTTTCTACCTTCAAGGTACTCAAAGCGCTTTGACACTACTTCCACATTTACCCATTCACACACACATTCACACACTGATGGAGGGAGCTGCCATGCAAGGCGCTAACCAGCAGCCATCAGGAGCAAGGGTGAAGTGTCTTGCTCAAGGACACAACGGACATGACGAGGTTGGTACTAGGTGGGGATTGAACCAGGGACCCTCGGGTTGCGCACGGCGACTCTCCCACTGCGCCACGCCGTCCCACCATCAACGACATCCCTGCAAACGGTTTTGCTAATGTAAATAAGTTGACCAAAATATCAGCTGTCAGTTTGATGTAGGTAATTAAATAATGTCTTTAAAGGGATTTAGCATTATTATTAATTGTATTATTATAATACTAAATATGGATCTGGAAAATAGTTCAATGAGTTCAATGTTCAGTTATGTATATTTTATTGTAAAAAAACAACAACTCGTAAAATGTATCTTTTACTCCAGGTTGTCAAGGTCCACTTTGTGCTCCAGTGGCTCATTGTATCCCAAATGAAACCAGGGTCGTTCAGCCTCCCCCTTGTCCCAAACTACAACAGTGGTGTCCTTTCCAACGACAATGCTTGGCCCTCTCCAGTCCGTGTCATTCATCTTCCTGTCAGAACTGCACCCAAGCTCACCTTCTGCCACCTGGAGCTCTGAAACCACGATACACTCTGCAAGAAGAGGTGGCCTTCACTTTGCCATCGGGGCCTGCTGCAAACATTCTGGTGAGATAAAATACGTTTAGCCAGAGTTGGTGTTTCTAATGCATTTTAAATATGCCCAATAGCAATAGTTGACTTCCACTTTTAATCCTACATTCTTCACAAGATTGTTTATTATAAACCCCGTTTCCATATGAGTTGGGAAATTGTGTTAGATGTAAATATAAGCGGAATACAATGATTTGCAAATCCTTTTCAACCCATATTCAATTGAATGCACTACAAAGACAAGATATTTGATGTTCAAACTCATAAACTTTTTTTTTTTTTTTGCAAATAATAATTAACTTAGAATTTCATGGCTGCAACACGTGCCAAAGTAGTTGGGAAAGGGCATGTTCACCACTGTGTTACATCACCTTTTCTTTTAACAACACTCAATAAACGATTGGGAACTGAGGAAACTAATTGCTGAAGCTGGCAGCATATGTTGTTCCAAAACCTGTATGTACCTTTCAGCATTAATGGTGCCTTCACAGATGTGTAAGTTACCCATGCCTTGGGCACTAATGCACCCCCATACCATCACAGATGCTGGCTTTTGAACTTTGCGTCGATAACAGTCTGGATGGTTCGCTTCCCCTTTGGTCCGGATGACACGATGTCGAATATTTCCAAAAACAATTTGCAATGTGGACTCGTCAGACCACAGAACACTTTTCCACTTTGCATGAGTCTATCTTAGATGATCTCGGGCCCAGAGAAGCCGGCGGCGTTTCTGGATGTTGTTGATAAATGGCTTTCGCTTTGCATAGTTGAGCTTTAACTTGCACTTACAGATGTAGCGACGAACTGTATTTAGTGACAGTGGTTTTCTGAAGTGTTCCTGAGCCCATGTGGTGATATCCTTTAGAGATTGATGTCGGTTTTGATACAGTGCCGCCTGAGGGATCGATGGTCACGGTCATTCAATGTTGGTTTCCGGCCATGCCGCTTACGTGAAGTGATTTCTCCAGATTCTCTGAACCTTTTGATGATATTATGGACCGTAGATGTTGAAATCCCTAAATTTCTTGCAATTGCACTTTGAGAAACGTTGTTCTAAAACTGTTTGACTATTTGCTCACGCAGTTGTGGACAAAGGGGTGTACCTCGCCCCATCCTTTCTTGTGAAAGACTGAGCATTTTTTGGGAAGCTGTTTTTATACCCAATCATGGCACCCACCTGTTCCCAATTAGCCTGCACACCTGTGGGATGTTCCAAATAAGTGTTTGATGAGCATTCCTCAACTTTATCAGTATTTATTGCCACCTTTCCCAACTTCTTTGTCACGTGTTGCTGGCATCAAATTCTAAAGTTAATGATTATTTGCAAAAAAAAAAATGTTTATCAGTTTGAACATCAAATATGTTGTCTTTGTAGCGTGTACAACTGAATATGGGTTGAAAATGATTTGCAAATCATTGTATTCCGTTTATATTTACATCTAACACAATTTCCCAACTCATATGGAAACAGGGTTTGTAGATGATTGGATTCAGCATTGTATTGTTTGATTTTTTTTTGATTGATCAGTGTGTTGGAATCATCAGACATATTGGAATGTTGTTTATTCTTGTAGACCAGGGGTCCTCAAGTACAAATCTTGAAGGTCCACAAATTTTTTTTTTTAAACAGGCTGGATCCGTTTATTATCGGTCAAGCTTATATAGTAGCAGGAGGTAGGTAGTTTAACATTTTCTTAAAATTAACAAAAATAAAATAAATATCCAATAAAATACATGAAATATTTTCTTTGAAAGAAAAATAAATAAGAACTTTGAAAAAATGTGTCCTCTGCATTTGACCCATCACTTGATCACCCCCTGGGAGGTGAGGGGAGCAGTGGGCAGCAGCGGCGCTGCGCCCGGGAATCATTTTTGGTGATTTAACCCCCAATTCCAAGCCTTGATGCTGAGTGCCAAGCAGGGAAGAATGCTGGTATGAGCTTTTAAACATAACCCGTTAACTGCTGCCAATCAAATGGTGAATAAGATACTCTTTAGGGTTCATATGTTTGTAAATCTGACTGTGATGAAGTCAGTGCCTCACCAGCCATCAACCTCACCGCACGTTACTGCTCTGTTGCTATTTGTTGTTGTGTCATAGATTTAACAAAAATCTTGCTTGATGTTTCATATGACTTTTTCAGCCTCGTGATTTCTTTTTTTCTTGGCTCTGAATCATGAGGAAATGTCTCTTCAAATTCGCGGTGCTCTTTCAGATAGTGACGTTTCAGATTTTCACTTTTCACCAGAGCAACAGTACAGTTGCATATTAGACACATTGGTCTGGTACTTGCAGTAGGTAGGATGAAACATATTGCTCTGTCCATTCTTCCTTGAAACGTCGGTTTTCCCTGTCCACCTTTCTTTTACCAGCCTGAGCCAACTTGGAGCATGCCATTGTGATTTGATTCACATTCAGTGACTGACGAGTGAACAGTTAGCGAAGTAGCGATACGAGACAACTGTGTGCCTGCAGCGAAAGGTTCCATGCACTGTGCACTGCACATGTGTATGACCCAGGTGGTAACAGCCTATCAGCGCGTCGTTGTGATAGAGATGACAACCCATACCCCGGAATCAGCCAATCAGAGTGGCGTTCTCTCGCTCTCACTCCGTCTCTCTCTCTGAGAGAGAGAGAGAGAGAGAGAGAGAGAGAGAGACGGAGTGAGTGAGACACGAGAAGTGTAAACGAAACGTGGAGATATTTGACTAAAAACAACAAAGAACGTTGACTTGCGCTAGCGATAACTCACAGATGAATACAATTATTATATATTTTTATAATAATTATAATTATAATAATAAAATAAAATAAAAAATTTTTTTTTTTTTTTTTTTTTTTTTTTTACTATAATTCGTGCTGGGTCCGGACGGACACGTCGCTGGGTCCGGACATGGACCGCGGTCCGCCTGTTGAGGATCCCTGTTGTAGACCATAATTTAGACATTTTGGGTGAAATTGCTTTGGACCACCAAAGCATTTAAATTCAAGTACCATTGTTTAAACAATTAAATTATACAATGGGGTTTTTGTTGATACTTTTAACATCGCCTTCCTTAAACCCTGTTTTGCTCAGGTACAAGACCAGTTAGAAGATCTTTTGGTTTCCCCTGGTGACGTCATTGCCCTGCAACATGATGCAGGCCCAGCTTCCCTTCTGCGCTGCCAGTCTGCCCCCAGTTCACTCTGGCGACAGTCTGTTTTAGTCCTCAACAATTCTGAGCGAATCTTGATTAACTCAAGCAGACCATCAGCTGGCCACGGTGTTGATCCACAGCCCCATCTTGACCTGGAGGCACCACTTAAGACTGGTGAGGCAAGCTGGCTGGAGGATGTGGTGTGCCCGGTAAGGGTGCTCTATGTGGGGCACAGCAAGATCCCGCTGCAGGGAGCAGAGCTATCCGCCGGCCTTGCCCAGCCTGGACTCTACACTCTGCAGGTAAGCGTAAAAGTATGTCATATCCCAGCATGCAATGACCCATATCGAACATGGAAAATGTTCAGTGAACATTTTTTGAATACCAACATTAGACACAAAATGACTAACAAATATGTAAATGTCTGTATTGATTTTTCTGTGTGTACAAATGTGCTCTGAAATTAATGAGACAACCTCTAACTTAATAACTTAATACTTCCAGGTGACTTCTGCTGCGCCATCATATCCAGCCTCAGCATCATGCTTACTGCATATAGTGCCTCCATTAGGCCTAACAATTTTGCATCCACCGCTCTGGAATGGCAGCCTCTACCTGCAGCCCAACAATACTCAGCTGCTGCTCCATGTGCAGTCCCGATACATCACAAGAGCATCTCAACGAGGAAGTAATTACAGCGTGACCTTTCATCCGGACTGTCCCTCAAATTTTGCATCCAGTCCCACACTCTGCAAGCATGTATCTCATTCGGGGATTGAGGTGGCAGAACCAAGTCTATATGCAACACTGGATCTAAACTTGCTGGCGGTGGAGCAGAATGGTCCAATACAGGTGGAAATAGACGCTCATAATAATGTAACAGAGTCCAACTTGACTGTGATTGTTCACCTGGAAGAACCTTTAAGAGGACTCGTGGTCCAGCCTTTCCCAGCTCACAGAGTCCTCATGGAGTCAGTCGTGGTGTGTTTTGTCATTTAATGTTATCTTCATTACTGTATTATAATATTATGTTGAGTGTTCATGTATAATATTACACAGACATTTTACTGGCCTCTTTAAAATGTATTTCCTATAGAGCTACACAGCATCAGTGCTTGAAGGCTCCAATCCCACGTTCAAATGGACAGTTGACGACAAGCCCTACTTCACGTATTACAACACCGTCCTCAATGTGATCTACCAGCATGCTGCAGTCTACAAGCTCACAGTGAGTTTACTTACCGTACACGTCCTGTTCATGTACTCTCAATAGCAACATGACTAGAGATACAATACAAGAAACGGTTCAAAACTTCTGCCTTTACACAGACAACTGCAATAGCTCTCTGTAGAATTTAGACATTTACAGATATTAGTTTGTCCTTTGATTGATAAGCTATTATGCGGTGACAGTGTAATTTAAATACAGTCATCATGATTCACATTCAAAGTGTACAGCAGCTGCTACACACAGTAGGCTTTTTTTTTTTTACCATTTTTTGTTAATATGTTTACAATTGTTAATTATTAGACTTAGACTTAAACTTAGACAAACTTTAATGATCCACAAGGGAAATTGTTCAACACAGTAGCTCAGTTACAATGATGGAAAGTGTAAGGATGGAAAGGACAATGCAGGTATAAATAGACTAAATATAGCAATATAAAATCTAACATTTATATACGAATATATACATAATATGTGTACAGTATATTATATATACTGATATATTATATTATGTCTATAACATATATACCAATGATCATGTACAATATTACAGTATGTGACAGCAGCAGCATAAAATAGAGAGTAGATCCAGCAGAAAATACAAAATAGACATTAAAAACAAAGAGAAGTCGCTGACATAGAAGGTGTCAGGTAATAGGCAGATATCATCTATTGCTGTATGGCGAGTGATTATACAGCTGAATGGAGTGTGGAATGAAGCAGTTCTTGAATCGCACAGTGCGGGAAGGAGGCTGAAGGAGCCTGTTGGAGTATGAGCTCCGCTGTCCCTTAATTACTTTGACAACAGATCATTAATCAATAGTAGACTCCTTTGTACTCATTGTCCATTCTTTTATTTATACATTCTCTGCTCTGGGGTTCCTGTCGCTGGCCGGCCTGGCTGCGTGGGGCCGGTGGTCCCTTATTCCTTGGGGACCTCACCTGCTGTTTTGGGTTGGGCTCTTTGGGTGGCTAAGGCCATAGTTTGGCTCCCACACACACTGGGAGAGAAATATATTGTACATACAAATTCACATACTCACATACCCCCGGTACACACAATTATTCATACATACACACACATTAGTACAAACCCCGTTTCCATATGAGTTGGGAAATTGTGTTAGATGTAAATATAAACGGAATACAAAGATTTGCAAATCCTTTTCAACCCATATTCAATTGAATGCACTACAAAGACAAGATATTTGATGTTCAAACTCAAAAACATTATTTTTTTTTGCAAATAATAATTAACTTAGAATTTCATGGCTGCAACACGTGCCAAAGCAGTTGGGAAAGGGCATGTTCCCCACTGTGTTACATGGCCTTTCCTTTTAACAACACTCAGTAAACGTTTGGGAACTGAGGAGACACATTTTTTAAGCTTCTCGGGTGGAATTCTTTCCCATTCTTGCTTGATGTACAGCTTAAGTTGTTCAACAGTCCGGTGGTCTCCGTTGTGGTATTTTAGGCTTCATAATGCGCCACACATTTTCAATGGGAGACAGGTCTGGACTACAGGCAGGCCAGTCTAGTACCCGCACTCTTTTACTATGAAGCCACGTTGACGTAACACATGGCTTGGCACTGTCTTGCTGAAATAATCAGGTGCGTCCATGATAACATTGCTTGGATGGCAACATATGTTGCTCCAAAACCTGTTTGTACCTTTCAGCAATAATGGCGCCTTCACAGATGTGTAAGTTACCCATGTATTGGGCACTAATACACGCCCATACCATCACAGATGCTGGCTTTTCAACTTTGCGCCTACAACAATCCGGATGGTTCTTTTCCTCTTTGGTCCGGAGGACACAACGTCCACAGTTTCCAAAAAGAATTTGAAATGTGGACTCGTCAGACCACAGAACACTTTTCCACTTTGTATCAGTCCATCTTAGATGAGCTCAGGCCCAGCGAAGCCGACTGCGTTTCTGGGTGTTGTTGATAAACGGTTTTCGCCTTGCATAGGAGAGTTTTAACTTGCACTTACAGATGTAGCGACCAACTGTACTTACTAACAGTGGGTTTTTGAAGTGTTCCTGAGCCCATGTGGCGATATCCTTTACACACTGATGTCACTTGTTGATGCAGTACAGTCTGAGGGATCGAAGGTGACAGGCTTAGCTGCTTACGCGCAGTGATTTCTCCAGATTCTCTGAACCCTTTGATGATATTACGGACCGTAGATGGTGAAATCCCTAAATTCTTTGCAAAAGCTGGTTGAGAAAGTTTTTTCTTAAACTGTTCAACAATTTGCTCAAGCATTTTTTGACAAAGTGGTGACCCTCGCCCCATCCTTGTTTGTGAATGACTGAGCATTTCATGGAATCTACTTTTATACCCAATCATGGCACCCACCTGTTCCCAATTTGCCTGTTCACCTGTGGGATGTTCCAAATAAGTGTTTGATGAGCATTCCTCAACTTTATCAGTATTTATTGCCACCTTTCCCAACTTCTTTGTCACGTGTTGCTGGCATCAAATTCTAAAGTTAATGATTATTTGCAAAAAAAAAATGTTTATCAGTTTGAACATCAAATATGTTGTCTTTGTAGCATATTCAACTGAATATGGGTTGAAAGTTATTTGTAAATCATTGTATTCCGTTTATATTTACATCTAACACAATTTCACAACTCATATGGAAACGGGGTTTGTAATTACCCACACACATAGGTACATACGCTCCCACATACATACACAAATACAGTATATACCTACACACTCACGGTGCATACATTCATACGTGCATTCACTGTACAAACATACATACAGTATACAAATACTGTACATATACAAGCACATTTGCATACATCCACTCATGCACACAATCACGTTTCATCAAACATATATTAACGTTGTTTCTCTACTGCAGTGCTTGTCAAATATTCATTATGTCCCCCCTAGGAAGAAGAAAATATTGCGTGCCCCCCCCACTCTCCATTGTTAAGTTAAAAAGTTAAAGTACCAATGATTGTCACACACACACTCAGTGTGGCGAAATTATTCTCTGCATTTGACCCATCACCCTTGACTATAAATAGTATAATTTGACTATAAAATGGTTATAACTATACCTCTGAATAACATTGTAAGCTTATTAACATTAAAGGAAACAACACACCAGTCTTTCCTCGTCTCCCACCGTGGTTACAGTGAAGCCAAGTGCTACATATGCTTCATCATATTCTGGTACGACAAAAAAAGCATATTCCCCGAGAGAACACACACTCCTATTCCCTCCTGCTCCGGTCCAGCTGCGCCAAACATGAATATAGATCCATTTAATATAGTCAAATACAAATAAAGCAAAAAGAGAAGTATCCCACACTTCTCTTTTGTAAAGTAAATCTGGACAGCAATATGGGCATCTACATCACCAATATGATTTGCCAGACTAGCTGGACAGGAAAAAAATAAATAAAAAAGTATGCATTCTTATTAATGGAAAGACAGTTACATGACCTGTTTAAGAAAAAACAGTATACAATTACATATGTCTAAACGTAAATCTTACTGTATTTAATGCATCTATATTATGTAATCAAATCTATATTTACTTTAAATATTTTTACCTTATTGTATATTATACTATACTGTATACTGTATATTAACTCAAAACCCATGAAATATGACCTTTCAGCTATTTCCTTTTTTAATATTCCACCTCTCTCAGTGGTTGCTTGGATACAAGTGGCGGGCCGTGCATTTCACACCTAGGCCTTCAGTGATGTCCTACTTAGTCTGACTTTAATAAATACCTCTCAAAAATACCATAATTTATGTCACCACATCGCCATGGCTGGAGAAATACTATACTGAAACACACTTGCTCACCTCAATAGTGTACAAAACGGGATATTTCCAGTACATTTAAAAATCAATACACCCACTACAGCAATTAAAACCTATACCTGGTACTCTCAAAATTAAAATATTTGTAAAAACATAACAAAACGTGAAAACATTTAGAAATACAATATTTTCACTTACCAAAACGGCTGTCCCAAAAGACTAATTTCAACACAGAATCCATTCTCCTTTCTTTCTTCAAGAATACCTCAAATGCAGTGTTGGGTTAGTTACTGAAAACCAGTAACTAGTTACAGTTACTAGTTACTTTATTTCAAAAGTAACTCAGTTACTAACTCAGTTACTTAAACCAAAAAGTAATGCGTTACTGTGAAAAGTAACTATTTAGTTACTTATATATATATATATTTTTTTTTTTTTTTTAAGGCCCCATTTAATGCCCTTTTAGCCTTCATTTCAGTACTGTTATTGCACTGGAGAATAATGCAAGCTGTTGATCAACTTGACATGCATTTGCATCACTGAACTCTGCTAAGCAATGCGGTCTACATACAACACACAAAGACAAAGATATGTTTCAAAGGGCCGATTTGTTTCAGGCCAGCACAAATTGACAAAACTATTTTAAATAGCTGCAACATAACATACCTAAGTAACAAACAGTATAATAACAACATAGCTGTAAACCAAGGAAGGTACACACTACATACACAAAGCCTAACGAGGCGTTTTTTTCTCTCAAGGAATTCTGAAATAAAATCATGTCTGAAGCCCAGAACACTCTACAAGGAAAGATTGGCCTGGCCCACTAGCATCCCTCTTTAAGTTTGTGAACTTTATAGTCTATACATTTAGAGTGATGTGATAATCAAACACTCTAGAAGTCTAGAATGAAAGAGCAACAGTATATAAGATAATTGACAGAGTGCGTGTACCTTCCGTGCGCAGTGCCTTGTTAAAATCCAGCCGCTGTTGGAGGTTAAGTGTGTCTCTCTTTACTAGCTTCGTCAAAGCATGTTGCTTTTGTAGCTGTTTCAGCAGATTTTAATTGCTAGGATAGGATCTTTGATCCAAGACACAACTTACATTCAACCAAAATGTTCTTTTCTTTGTGGTCGACAAAAGAAAAGTATTGAGAGTATCTCCATGTTAAGAAACTCGGCTTCGGGCTTCGCCATGATGTCTTGTTGTTAGTAAACACAGACACGCCCCCTCCCACACACACAGACAGCGCGCGGCGCGCCTCTTTCTTGTCACCTCTTTCGCAGCACTGCAATAAAACACACTCAGATCTTCTCAGTTTCTAGCCGATACTACATAAAAAATAACGTAAAATAACGCAGTAACGCATCATGTAGTAACGATAACTGAGTTACTGAATATAAAAAATAACGCGTTAGATTACTATTTACTTTGTAACGCGTTAGTCCCAACACTGCTCAAATGACTTGGTTATACAGTTTATCTGTGCGTTTCAGTTCCAACAGTAAATCCCTTTCTATCAACATAGAGGCCAATGCGTTCAGCGGTTCTACGTAAGACAATCTACATGCCGACTAAAACAACTTGTAATCTGATTGGCTATTGCAACTGTTAATCAACTGTGTTTGCGCCGTTCACTTACTACACAGACCGCCGCTTTGTCGAGTCAGAAGGCTTCGATGAGATTTCATACCGCGCTGGCAACAAAGTTGCTGAATTCTGATTAGATAAAAACTCTAACGTAAAAAACAGCAACAATGGATGTAGCCTAATATGACATGAAGAGAATAAGATGAATACTTTTATATATGTAATAATTTAGTAAATTAAAAATGAAATTAACTTTTATCAATTTATCTCATAAATTAAATTAACTTTTATCAATGTATCTCATAAATTGACAAAAGTTAATTTCATTTAGGTAATTTTATTTTTATTTCATCATGATCATACATTTTTTGATCATGATTTGTTTTAGGTCAGTAGATAAGGCCTTGCTGGCCCTGATGGCCCACCATTGCTTGGATAGACGTGTGGATGCTACTGTCTCGAAATAACAGGATATATCCGTTCCGTTGATTGAACTGCAGTTACATTGGCAAATATTTTTCCGTTTTTTTTATTCTACATATAGTCAAGTCCTCATCAAAAAATGATTCCATGCATACACTGACGTGATACGTAGCCAAACTGGGCCACATGGGTGAATTTAGTCATGTAGCATGTATTCAGCCTTATTGTCAAGCCAGCCTTCAAATCTAGTTTGGTATCTTTTCCAGGTGACGGCTATGAACCACATCAGCAGCCTCACAGAGCATTTCAACGTCACCGTGGACCGTCTGCAGCCCATGAGAAACCTCACAGTGAAGGGTGTTCCAGATGTGGTCCCTCAGGGCTCTATTCAGACACTGACTGCATCTGTGCTTGTGGACATGGCTGTTATGGCCACATTTAGGTATGAATGCCAAAGTCATGGATTAATGGATACATTTATATTTTCGTCCCATTGTTTATCGCTCTTTCCTGTTCTTCGATTTGTATTTTTAATAACAATGTGGTTAGAATAGATTGCTGACACAGATTTTTCCTTCTACTCAGCTCTTTCCCCTGCACTGTTTCTTTGGTGTCTTCCCCTTTTTTCCACATTTAATTTTCTCCCTTCTTCACATTACCGCCCTCATTGTGGGCTACTCTTTTCTTTATTCTTACCCAACTTTGTCCAGTCAGGCCTATTGAGTTTCCACTTTTCCATATCCAAACCCTCCATTGCCCTGTCAGAGGCAATTCCTAATTATCCAGTTAACATTTGACTGTACCATATGTGTGTATAGATGAAATGGTCATCAGTGCAGTTTTTTTTCAAGCTCATATTTAAACTTTTTTTTTACCTTGTTCCTGCTGCAGATGGTCTTTTGGTGACGGGGGATATAAAGAGTTTGAATTCAAGCCTCCCTACGCGCCATCATATTTTTGCCCAGACTCGCCCAATAAAGTCTTACTCAGCAACAACATCACTTACATCTACTCTCAGCCAGGTAACAATAATGTTCATTGAAGCCTGTGGTTAATAATTACATTGGTTATGTTCAGAGGTGGGTAGAGGAGCCAGAAATTGTACTCAAGTAAGAGTACTGTTACTTTAGAGATTTATTACTCAAGTAAAAGTAATGAGTAGTCACCCAAATATTTACTTGAGTAAAAGTAAAAAGTATGTTGTGAAAAAACTACTCAAGTACTGAGTAACTGATGAGTAACATACACACACATATCATATATATATATATATATATATATATATATATATATATATATATATATATATATATATATATATATATATATATATATATATATATATATATATTTATATATATATGTATGTATTTATATATATATGTATATATATATATATATACAGTATATAATTTATATTTATTTAGTTTGCCGTTTTTGTTTACATGTTAAAGGTGTTTTAATGAATATACATGCATGTTTAACATACGGATTCCTTTCTTTCATGAAGACAAGAATATAAGTTGGTGTGTTACCTGATTCTGATGACTTGCATTGATTGTAATCAGACAGTAGTGCTGGTAACGTCCACGTTTTCAAATGGAGGAGAAGAAAAGTTCCTCCTTTCTGTCTAATACCACATGAAAGTGGTTGGTTTTTGGCATCTTATATGTCCAGCTTCCATATTCGTTTTCACACACTTTACAAGAAATACATTGGCGGCAAATTCCGTAGCTTGCTAGCTTGTTTGCGCTGGCTTTCGGAGACTCTTATTTTATAAGTGCAGGCGCGATGGAGCGGCACTTTTATTGTGAAGACAGGAACTGTGCAGTCAGTCTTTAGGCTTTTGACGGGATGTACGGTTCAAATAAAAACGTGTCTTTTTTCCTTCACACTTTTGATTGATTGATTGAAACTTTTATTAGTAGATTGCACAGTACAGTACATATTCCGTACAATTGACCACTAAATGGTAACACCCCAATAAGTTTTTCAACTTGTTTAAGTCAGGTCATGTGACCGCCTGGCTCTGTTTGATTGGTCCAACGTCACCAGTGACTGCATTTGATTGGTGGAACGGAGTCAAACGTCACTAGTGACTGCATTTTATTGGTGGAACGGAGTGAAACGTCACCAGTAAGGCAGGCACTTTGAAGGTCTGTCTGACAGACCAAAACAAACAAAGCGTGCATTAACAGATCGATAAAAATTAGTAGCGAGTAGCGAGCTGAATGTAGATAAAAGTAGCGGAGTAAAAGTAGCGTTTCTTCTCTATAAATATACTCAAGTAAAAGTAAAAGTAAGTTGCATTAAAACTACTCTTAGAAGTACAATTTATCCCAAAAGTTACTCAAGTAGATGTAACGGAGTAAATGTAGCGCGTTACTACCCACCTCTGGTTATGTTCTCTTCTTTACTGCTCTACACTCAATGTTTACCATAAATGTATTTATTCTCTACAGGAATATACACAGCACTCGTGTCAGTTTCCAATCGTTATGAGAACATCAGTCAGAGCATCAACATGAGCGTCTACAGCATTCTAACTCATGTCGATATACAGACGGAACCACGACTTCTTCTCGCTGGTAAATCAGCGGATTTTGAAGCCCACCCTTTACCCTCACCCTACGGCATTCTCTACGACTGGAACTTTGGAGACGGTTCCTTTCAGTCCCAGGGTCGCCGTGTGGCACACACATACGTACACAGCGGTGCATTCAATGTCTGCGTGTCCGTAAACAACTCCATCAGCTACACCAAAGCCTGTGTTGAGATTTTTGTATTCGATGAGATTGAAGACTTAACAGCTGAAAGCTCCTCTCCTACAGAACTTAACAGTCCTATTACAGTTAAAGCACACCTTGCTTCGGGTAACAACATCACATGGACATTCTCTATGGGTGATGGGAGCATCTACACGACATCTGAACCCCACGTGTCTCACAGCTATCCGAAAGATGGCAACTACACAGTAAATGTGACTGCTGCAAATGCTGTAAGCTCTGGATGGACACTCCTTACTGTGCAGGTCTATGTCTTCCAAGTTGTCAGGATGGAGCCTTCCGGATGTGTCCAAGAAAGTACCCTGGTCAATTTTAATACATGGGTGTCTGGCAATGCATCATCCAATCTTTATAAATGGAGCTTTGGAGATGGAAGCCCTAGTGAGACACACCTCGGAAATCCCCGAGTGTCACATACCTACAAGACAAGCGGGAACTACCACCTTTCTCTCAATCTTTCCAGTGGGATCAACAAGGCCAACTTCTTTCGATGGGTGTGTGTGGAGCCAGTTTTAACCAGCATCAACCTAACCCTCGAGAAAACGCTTTATGCTGTCGGTGAAGCGATTCGCTTGCAGGTCAGAACTGACCCTGAGTTTACTTACAACTATCAGTGGAACTTTGGTGCAGAAGAGGAACCTGTGATGATCCATGGCACTGGGAATGTTGTGACAACATATTCAAATCCAGGTCATTACAATGTGACAGTAACTGTCTCAAATAACATCTCCATAAGTAATTCTAGTGTTCTTGTTGAAGTTCAGATGCCAATCGGGCCCATTGTTATTCTTCATAATGGCACTAAGTACAATAACTTGATAATTAGGGAACCATATTTTTTCACAACCCCAACCTTGTCTTCTGATGTCACTCACACCTGGAACTTTGGCAATGGGAACTTGTTTACAGGTCACAGTGTGCCTTACACTTACAACTTTTCGGGAAACTACAACATTACACTGACAGCAACCAACTCAGTCAGCATGAATCACACCGTTTTACCCATCACTGTGCTCGCGCCAGTTCGTGGGTTAACAGTCAACGCAAGCCTGATAAATGTTCCTCTCAATGCCTCAGTCCACTTTGAGGCTCAAATGGTGGAGGGAGATTATGTCCGTTTTTCTTGGATCTTGTGCGACCGATGTACCTCGATCCCAGGGCCCCACACCATGTTCTACACTTTCCGCTCTGTTGGCACTTTTAACATCATCGTGACAGCGGAGAATGACGTAGGAACGGCCCAAGCTAGTATCTTCCTGTATGTTCAGCGTGAGCTGGAGGGACTGTTTATTTTACCCGAAGAGGAGAGGGGAATAGGTCAGGGCGTGGGAGTGGATGGTTGTTACTTTGCTACAAACCGTGTTCTCCACTTTCATGCAGGCTTAAAAGAAGGAACCAACATGACTTTTTCTTGGAATGTCATCAGAGAGCTCGATCCTGTCAACTCAAGGTTTAACATAAGTGGCAAGACTGTGGAGGTGAATTTCTCCACACCGGGGCCATGTGAGATCATTCTTCGAGCAGCTAACCTCCTCGGCCAGCTGTCTATCAACAGGACCATTCACTTCTTAGACCCAGCTGGAGGAGTATATCTGCAGATCAGCAAAAACCCTGTTGCTGTCAATGCTCCTACTAATCTGTCAGTGTCCACTTTGGAGGGCTCAGACCTGCAATACCGCTGGTTTGTTAATGGAGATACTTTGCAGTGGAGCGAGCCCTGGAAGACTCACACTTTTCCTATTCCTGGACTACATCACGTTACTGTGGAGGTCTACAATGAAGTTAGTTCTGAGCTTGTGTCTGTGATGGTCAGCGTCCAGGAAGTCATCTCTGGGCTTGGGTTTACAGCAAACAATGTGACAGAGCAAATTTACATAGCAACTGGGGCCGCTGTCATGCTTCAGGGGGAGGTGGTGACAGGAACCAATGTGACATGGGCATGGATGTTTGATGGAAACACAAAAACAGGACAGAAAACATCTGTGGTCTTTCAGGAGCCAAAGACAGCCATCGCTATGCTGAATGCCACCAATGATGTCAGTGGACAAGTGGTTTTAAAGGAGTTCTTTGTTCAGGACAAGATTCAGGGGCTAGAGCTCAAAGCTAGTAAAAAGATAGCAGTGCTTGGCGAGAAGGTGGAGTTCACCATTTCTATGGCAGCAGGCTCAGATGTTCGCCTGACCCTCAGCATCAGCGGAGATGCCACCGTTACCCCACAACTCAACCAAACCTATGTGCACGTGTTCACCAGGGTAGACACCTACATGGTGAACCTCACTGCTCACAATCAGGTAAGGATAACTCGTTACTTGGGTGCATACCCAAAATAATGCTCTTGCCCCTTATTATCACAGTCTTCTGTTTTTAGATAATTATTTCCAGACTTTTATGTGTTGTCATTTAATATTCTAGGTAAGTTCTAAGAGGCGACACCTACAGGTTGAGGTGATGGAGCCTCTACGTGGACTGTCCATCCAAGGAAGCTGCATAGCAATCCCTGTAGGTGTGAAGAGGTTATTTACAGCCAACATCCTGACGGGTAAACCTGTTAGCTTCCTCTGGACCTTTGACCTGCACCACTTCCACAAGACCTCACATATTGGCAAAGAGGTAAGATTGCAGGAGATGTTTGTCCTCATAGATTTGACTATAATTTGTCATATTACTTCCATCTGTGAGGTATGCAAATAGTGATGTTTCTCACTGTCTCTTCGCACAATCCCAGGTGGCCTACATACCAGAAGAAGCAGGTTTATTAACCATTTACCTGAGGGCCTTCAATGCGCTGCATGCTCAGAACATCACCAAGCATATTCTGGTGCAGAATCTGCTGACGAATGCAGTCCTTTATGCAACACCTCAGGACACGTTGGTTAATAAGACTATCACGCTGGTAGCTTCTGTCACACCCAGGTCAAATCCTGTGGAGTGCTTGTGGGAATTTAATGATGGTTCTTCTCCAGTTCACACCAACACTACAACTGTGGGTTATGAGTACAGCGACCCAGGAAACTACATGGTGCAAGTATGTTTGTTGCATAGATAGTCACTGATCTTTAGGGGAGTTTGAGTTCTTTGTAGTATTTGTATTCACCAGTTTGTTTTTCACTTTGCCAGGTGAACTGCAGTAATCTGGTGAGTTGGGTTTTGGCCCAGGTGGAAGTAAACATCAGCGTCTTGGAGTGCGAGGAGCCAGAGGTTCAGGTGGTTCAAGCCCCCCGTCTCGCCATCTGGAGATCTCAACCCACTTTTGTGGAGGCCACTGTAGACCTAAAAGGCTGTGCAATCTATGGCGCACAGTACTTATGGCAAATACTCTCAACGCCGTCTTGTGATAATGACCCCCTTTTTCCGTCTGGAGTCCTGGCTCATCCCTCCCAGCCATTACTTAATACAGTCATTCCCCTACCGGTGGAGGTGGATGTGCGGCGGCTACAGCTGTCGCTGCCCAAAATGACACTGGCTACAGGGAACTACACTTTGGTGTTTTCTTTGTCATATGAAGGCGTCCCATTAAGGAAGGCAGCCTGTTTGCAACTTGGCGTCATGGCAGCAAGGTCTGTGGAGAACATGTTTTATACCACCTTATGCAATTTTGTTTAAATGGTCTTAATGTAACTCATGCATGGCTGTTAAACACTGGTGTTTTATAAATCTATTTTGTCAGAGTGAAGGAAGGACTTCAGGTTAATGTACATGTATGAGTTCACTTTCTTTAATATACTGAAGCTGAGATGTTATTAAAGCTGCAGGTTATAGCACTACCGAAGCAGTGAAGGTGACTACACATTAGGGTTGCTCGATATAGACGATATAAATAATATAAATTTAGCCGAGGATAGAGCTTTTAATTGTAACGTTATATTGTGATAATGCGTATTGATGACACATTCAAGCTGTGTCCTGCAACTTTAATAGCAACACGCAAACAGACCCGTCCCCTGCATACTGTAACATTCTTGCTAGCGACTAACGACACCCCATTTCTAAGTCAGCAATCCTCGCCTTTATGGCGGCAAATAAACAATGTTTCTTACAAGTGTCATCCCTGGAGTACGAGGAATAGCAAAAAATGCTACCCTACACACAGTTGGAGGATAGAGTTCTTAAATGTAAACAAAGGTGTGCGAATTGATACAAATATCGACAGTAACGCTATATAATATCATTATACAGTCGATACTAGAGTGGTTGCATCGATATTTTTTATCATCAAAAAATATTTTGTTGTTTTTGTTATTGTTAACAAAATGGGAAAATAAGTCACTGGGCACAGGAGGGCTTTAAGGGCAAAATTCAAAAGATTTAAATCAGAGCCAGTGGGAAGTCATTTAAATACCTAAATATTATTTAGTATTTAAAAATTTGTATTCCGCCGTTCTCTGTTTTTGTCTATTTGGTATTGAATCGATAACCACATTTCTAGTATCACCCAAAACTAATGTAAAGTATCCAAACAACAGAACAATAATTGTTTATTACATTTTAACAGACATGTAGATACAGCCATGTTACAACAGAAAGTGGTATACAGTTAGTAGATTAATAAGAGTTTTGAGAAAATAAAACAACCGGAAATTACGCAATATGTTGCCGCATAGGTCAGCAGTTAAATTAGGAGCCTTTGTAAACTTTTGAAATGGTCCTATTATCATTTACATACCAAAAAAATCTAATGATATATATCATTATCGCAGAAGGCTGCAATCTATTTTGCAATTTTCTAGGCCATATCGCCCTGACACATCATTTTTATGTTCATAGATTTTTAAAAGCCTGGGTTAGAAGATTTTTGATATTTGTAAAAATTTGATTGGGTCAAAAGCAAGGTTTTTCAAGGGTTTTCAGCTTAAGACCCAAATTTCAAATTGGGTTCCTCTCTAGGATCCAAACCTACAAAAAAATGTTTATGTTTTGCCAAGATATTGACATTCTGTTTATTTAACAAGTTTGATTCATTACAGCAAACCAGTTTAATGAACCAAGAAGCCCTTTACTAATAAAGTGTTAGCCTACTGAACCAGGAAACAATTACATACCTCTGTTGTTCTGACAGGCTCATGCCCATCATAGAAGGTGGTACCTATAGGGTGTGGTCGAGGACTCAGGACCTCCAGCTCAGTGCAGAACAGTCCTACGACCCCAATATGGACCCTGACAACCAGTCACTACTCCACTACCACTGGGAGTGCCAAAGCACCTCAAAGGTGAGGACATGCACGCAATTTTTTTACACAGTATTTTAAAAATACTGTAGCACAGTGTGTTACCTAAAAAGGTGGTTTTAGGCCTAATAATACATTTGCTTTATTAATGTAGAAATATTCATTAAAAAAAAGAAAAAAAGCTATACAAATATTTTACTTTTTTTGCACTTGTACGTTGAGTAGTGCTTTTATTCTTGATTTTACTGTTCTCCACATTTAACTTTAAAGTAGCAGTATTAATGGAAAATCAAGTTGACTTGACATGCTTAATTGTGTTTTATTGTATCCATTAAACCAGTGGTCCCCAACCACTGGGCCATGGCCCGGTACCGGTCCGTGGATCGATTGGTACCGGGCCGCACAAGAAATTGAAAAAAAAAATATATATATATATATATATATATATTTTTTTTTTTTTTTTTTTTTTTAATTAAATCAACATAAAAAACACAAGATACACTTACAATTAGTGCACCAACCCAAAAAAACTCCCTCCCCCATTTACACTCATTCGCACAAAAGGGTTGTTTCTTTCTGTTATTAATATTTCTGGTTCCTACAATATATATATCAATACAGTCTGGTTCCTACAATATAGATCAATACAGTCTGTAGGGATACAGTCCGTAAGCACACATGATTGTATTTTTTTCTGACAAAAAAAATAAATAAAAAAATATCCACTCTTTGTGTGATGATGTAAATGAGGTGTGGTTGTATTGTATATTAAGTATGTGTCCATGAAAGGGCATTTTATGACTTTTCTTAATTTGATTACATGCTATAGTATGATTTTATTATTATAATTTTATTGCATGATTTTTGTATCTCTTTAATTTAGGTGGGCAGGGACTGCAGATGGAAATGAGCTATTTAGCTATAATCTGGTACAGAACATATCTGTCTTTGATATAAAATACTATTATGATCATATCTATTTACTCGCAACCTCTGTAAGTCTTTTGGTGTCATAAATCAGATATAAATAATAATAGCTTAAATATAGAGGCAACTTGTTTTTCCATTATTCTGGTACATTAATCAAGTGAAAATGTAAAAGTTCCACAAAAAAACATATTTGACAATGAATTCATAAGACGTAATCTAGTTTGGTACCCCTTTTTGTGCTGTGGAAAAGTTATATAATGCTCATCTGGTTGTAAGCACCAAATGAAGTGAAGAGGAATTTACATGTTTGGGACACGTTGCAAGTTTTTGTGTTTGGATGTAGAGCGTGTGTGAAATCATTTACTGTTTTTCACACTCACCACGTCTGGATAGGAGTGTATTCTCTCAGTAGACCACAAAATAAGACCCAGTAGGATGGGTGTGTCCAGTACATGTGTGTGTGTTAGTGTGTGTATAAATGTGTGTGTGCTGCCGTTCTAAACAGGCAGGCATTGGGTTATGCAACTGTTAAATGATCAACTCAGTCTTTCACAGCTGGCACTTGGCTCCCCACTCTGACAATTACACTTCCATCACACAGTCACACAAAGTGAAGAGTCTCGGATCATTGCTTTTAATACTGATTCATTCCAAATGACAACGTCTCCGTCTTGCTACACTTTCATAAGACTTTATCATAAATGTTGTTGACTTCTTTCTCCTGTGTGACTGCACTCTGTAAACATTCATTGAAAGAGTTGCATACAATCGTAAGAGTTTTTGGAACACTGAATTAAATTTCCACCGTAATCTCTTGTTGCAGGGTCCCAAGCACTGCTCCAGCCTAAACTTTGGCTTGGGCTCCAGTGGTCCCGTACTGGGAATCTCTGGCGCTGAGTTGGAGGCAGATGTGGAATACACTTTCAAACTGGCTATAAGCAAAGACGGAATGACCCCAGAATCCACCACACAAACTGTGAGTGTACAGTGAACCCCCTCGAACTTCTGAAAACATATTCCCAGTTGGTGGTTCTTGCTGTAAAGCAAAGCTTGCATCCTTTAAAAGTTAGCGGCCAATAATGAAAAGCCAGGTTAATAATGTCAGTCTCAAAATTATAAAGCAATGAAGGTTAACGGAACAGAATGTGTATCCAATATGTTTGCATACAGTCTATTGTAGATTTTTAGATGTAGTCAATTTAAAAAAGGACAAAACATATTAATAAACATTTGACATGTAAATAAATATGTGAGATTATAACCAATGGCTACCGGTAATTTTACATCTCCAGTCTCTCTGCAAGTTGATGTTAAAATTAAGACAAGCATATTCACGATTTAGTACACAGATTAAAGGGGATTTATGATGATTGTAATATACATTTTAAAAACTTCCTTGTGGTCTACCTAATATTTATTAGATATGCTTAGTGTACATTTTGCTGCACAGTCACATTTATAACCCGGTTTTTGAGGCTGCCTGCAAGATGTTCCATTTTGACTGCGTTTCTAGATTTCAAATGATACTGTGGTCAAATTTGGAATTGCCACAAAACTCATTTTAAGATACCCAACAACTGTCTGTGCCATCCCCCAATTCGCCACGTTTCATGTGTCAGGTGTATCGCAATGAATGGGTCCATATGAATCCCCTTCCTACTGTATTTTTTTTTTGTTGGACACAGGCAATAGCTGGAGTTAAAGTTATTTTTGATTGCTTTTTTTGCAGCTGTGTCCTTTTTACAACTTTCATCATATTGTCTTACTTTGTGCATATGTTTAAAAACACAGGTATTTTCTCATGTGAGTCATGTATCATCAAGGCATCCTGACAATTACAAAATAGCAATGATCATGTGTGTGCCGTGCAGGTTAACTAAACATTAGTTTGTCTACTTAGAATAATGAATTTGTTCACTGAAGAAGAAGAGATGCTTGTAAAAAAAAAAAATTGTTGACCTAATGTTGGAAAATTCTAGTCATTATTACACATCGATTGTCAAAGCTTTGTTGTAAACCTCCTGATAAAAATCGGCATATGGAATTTAAGATAGTACAGCTGGGGCTATAATAACGTTCAAAGAAAAATAAGCAAAGTAATACTATAAAATATTGTATTGTGACCTGTACTTCAATTTCCAACCCATTTACGGCTGTGCAAAAGTTTGATGTTTGTGTATCTTTGGCAGGTGCTCGTCCAGAGCGGCCACATCCCTATGGTATATCTGGAGTGTGTGTCCTGTAGGGCCCAGTCCATCTACGAAGTCAGCCAGAACTCGTATGTCTACCTCAAAGGAACCTGCACAAACTGCCAGGGCTTTCATCGTGGGGTAAACACACACAAACCACTCTGGGACACACAATCAATTTTAACTCCCACTATGACTGAGAGGTGAGGTCACTGTTCCACACAGACACCAATGAGATCATTATTTCCAGAGTCTTCCTCCTACTCTCCCTCCATCTTCTGTTACTTTTATGGTGCAGGTATTAGTAAGTGGGTATGAGACTGAGGTCATTGTCAAGTGGAGCCAGGGAGAATAAGTAATGTCCAAAAACAGAAAAACAGTCTGAGTAGTTGACTCATTTGGTGCTCAAGTGTGTCTACCAGCTGGATGTGTTTATGTAGTATAGCAGAAGTCTTGAGACTTCTTGTCTCATGTGGATAAAATGAAAGTTGGAACAATGGAAAATTATCTGCACTCCAACGTGACACTTGCGTTTTCAAACAACTCTCTGTCTCCTTTTCAGAGATGGACAGCTGTAACTTCGCAGAACGAGACCCTAATCCTGGACTCCTCCTCGACGACAACAGGGAGCGACGGCATGAATCTAGTGCTGCGACAGGGTGTCCTTCTACATGGAGATTCCTACATCTTCACCCTGCATGTAACCGACGACACGCTGGACGACGACGGCGCCGCCTCCATTACCCTGCACCACAACATGCCGCCGGCTGGTGGGGAGTGTCACCTGAGAGCGGGAGGGGAGGCGGAAAGGAATAATGGTGATGAAGACGGTGGAGGTTGGAGGATTCGAACACTGCTGGAGAGAGTACACTTCAACTGCTCTGGTACGGTATGCTATTGATACACAATTATCACTAATCGTTTCATTTATCATTAACTAAAGAAGACATTTTGACTTGCAAGATGCAAGGTCGGATGTGTTTGGTGTAGAACAGGGCTATTCAAATTGTCCGGGGGCCAAATCCAAACCAGGAATGACACTATACCAACATCCAACTTCAGTTCAAAACTTGGGAGACAATCACGTTTGCAGGAAATTCCCCAACAATTATTTTGTTCAACTTCTTTAGTTATACTAGTGGTGTTCCACAAGGTTCCATTTTAGGTCCACTCTTTTTCATAATTTGGGCTATTCGACTGGCAAGTTCAGTTCAAAAAACTTGTGAGAGACTCACAATTTTTGCGCAAATTCATTAAAAAAAATAGTGTTGTCATAGAGATAATCTTTGACTAGCTTTTTTTACAGAAGGTTTTTAGAGTGGAACTGCACTTTTTTGGGAATTTTGCGTATTATTCACAATCCTTATGGAAGACAAAAACCCATATGTTTTTCTTTTTTAATGCATTCTAAATATTAAATATATGCGATCAAAAGTCCATTTACCATGGAGCCTATGGGAGTCGCTCTATTCAGCCTATAAAACCCTTAAAAATATCCAATCACCTCCATTTAGGATTTATATACGTCGATCAATCAAAGTTTATTTATATAGCCCTTATTCACAAGTGTCTCAAAGGTCTGCACAAGCCACAACGACATCCTCGGCTCATATCCCACATTAGGTCAACAAAAAAATGCTGTAAGTACCGTATTTTCCGGAGTATAAGTCACACCGTAGTATAAGTCGCACCTGCCGAAAATGCATAATAAAAAAGGAAAAAAACATATATAAGTCGCACTGGACTATGAAAAAAACTGCGACTTATAGTCTGAAAAATACGGTATATGTGTAATGTAGTAACAGGCACATATATAATTACATTTAATATTTATGTAATTTGCTCACTTTAAGCATACACCACGCATTCATTTCAAAAACCTATCACGACTTTCGCTTTTTTTTTTCCAACATCCCTGATTACAACTCACTGCAGGTTTCATGAGAGACAACACACATAATATTACATCACCCACTGTACAATGTCTGCTGTCATTAGGATGCCAACTGCTAGGCAGTGATGGGCAGTAACAAGCTACATGTAGCTAAACTACATTTTCTAGTAGCTTGGCGGTAGCTTAGCTACTTTTTTAACAAGGAGCTTTTCTTGTAGCTTTGCTACTTTTAGAGCCATGTAGCAAGGTAGCTTACATCAAAGCTACAAGCTACAAAGAGAGAAAATGGACTACAAAACCAGGCTAAAAAATATGGAGAAAATACAATGACCTGGATGAACAAGGGCATCCATACATACGGAGAAATGGCATGAGAATTGGTTGGTGTTCGTATGATGAGTCACAATTGGCTAAGGTTAGGGTGAAACATTACAGATAGGCCAATCAGAGGCATGATAAGGTGGGTCATCAAAACGAGTAAGAAAAAAATCATTACAGACACGCACTCATGTCACATTACGACCAGGAAGTCAGAGACAGAGGGATGCTTCAACCTGACGACTCAAAAAAAAATACATACTTAGAAATGGCAAAGGAATTATCTCTCGCAAATTAGATTTTTCCTTTAGTAATGAAGATGACGTGCTGGAAACCAACAATAATGTGTGTCCTTGGCCATATTTAGACAAATGTATGCATTTAGAAAAAACAATGGCCAAAACCTTAGTGTTTAGTTGTTTACTCTGTAAACCAAAATCATAAAAAGCTCTCTTCATCTAAGACGTCCAACACAAATTTAGAAACACACATTAAGGAGAATTGAGTTTAAGAAAGGTTTAACTGCACGTAACCATTATCAACTGTTACCAAACAACACACAAGTCATTGTTTTTTTTTATCAAGATATAGATAGATGCTGTTTTTTTACTGGAGGTAGAAAAAATGAATAACATTATAGGGGTGGGCCAAAGAAAAGGCAAACTAAATAAATACACACAGTGGGGTGTGGGGCCAGACCCATAGAAGTAGTTGTAGGGTATCCCCAGCTAAATGACAGATAGTTAATAGTATTGAACCCTTATTGGGTCCATTTGTACACTCTCATTTACATTAACATTTATATTATACATGTGGGCCCATAGATATTAATGCTGTTAAAACGTTGATGTATCAAGCTATTATTGCCGTGTAGCTTGTAGTGTAGCTTGCTACAATTCTCCAGGGATAGCTTCCCCTGTAGCTTAACTACATTTAATCGAGAGTAACTTGTAGCTTAGCTTATTACATTTTCCAAGTAGCTTGCCCATCACTGCTGCTAGGATGTTGATATTGTCCCGTTTAGATGAAAAATTACTTATAAACCTCACAAAGACAAGAGAGGGGAAACCAAGCGTCTTTTCATGTTGTTCTCGCCATTTCTAAATTGTCCGTCAAAGTGTACCAATTTTACGGAATATGTCCTCGTCCTTCTATCAAGGTGAGAGGCATGATTTATGATCTACAATAAACTTCCAGGGAGCAAGTAAGGGATGAAACAGCTCACCAGTCAATCATGTCAAAAAAACCCCACACAAACTCATGATCATGGCATTTGCTGTGTTGGCACTTATAATAACAATATCGCTAATACTTAGTTAATATTTAACTCACGAAATGTAAATGGAGTATTGTTGGCTCCACTGTAAGCAGATTTTTTTTTAACGTTTATTTACGAGTAACAATGCAAAAAAATAAAAAATACGTCCAATGTCATGTCTCTCATAATGATTGTGAAAGATAGGCAAAATTTAAAAAAATAGTGGAGTTCCCCTTTAAAATTAGCAGGGTGCTCCTCTAACTCTGACAAACTAAATAGACCAAAATCAAATCTACTGCTGATTCCCCGGAATATACAAAATAAGACTAATAGTGAGCAAAATAAGACTGATAGTGAAAAGAGAAGTCTGGCCCACCCGGTCCTTAGCTTTCTGGAAATGTGGCACCCAAAACTGTTTCGCTGAATATACCTGGTGTAGAATAATTTGAGAACTCTTAGACGGTTTTTATGAAGTTGTTTCTGTCTATATTTTATTAAATTTCGGACAATTTATTTAAACATGTTCTGCTAACATCCTCCTTCCTGCTCTCCTCCAGGATACAGAGATCGGGGCATCTCAGAGACACCTTTACTCTACAGTTTGTTGGTGACACGCTGCAGAGAAGACTACTGCGAAGAGTTCTGCGTGTACAAAGGCAGCAGTCCGGAGCATTCCGCCTTTCTTCCGCCAGGCTTCAGCTCGGCCCGACACCGTGTTGCTGTTTCCATCACAGTAGAGGACCTTCAGGGTGCAGCAATAACTGCCCTTAACAAGTAATTATTTGATTTTCTTAAAGGGGAGTGTACTTTTTTGGAATTTTGCGCATATCCTGGTCCTCTATTTCGCCCATAAAGCCCTTTAAATAACCATCCAAAAAATGCCACAATACTCCCATTTTCATTTTGTCACCTGAATTTTAATCAAGTATTATTGATATTGTTATTATAAGTTCTATCACAGACAAACTATATTTAGCGGAACATTGTCATAAAGAGCAAACAAGCTTGTTGCTGTTACAGCAACAAACTTGTTTACACTTTCTCACCTCAGATAGTCAAAGTTTATTCTAGATCCTAAATAATGCCTCTCACCTTGATAGTAAAAGGATGAGGACATAATCCCACATGTTGGTCAACTTTGGCATCCAATTTAGACCCAGAAATGGCGAGAAAGACACGAAAATACGCTAAGTTTCACCACCCTTTGTTTTTCGCAAGGATTATGAGTCATTCTTCATCTCAACAGGAATATGACATCATCCTAGCAATTGGCATCCTAGTAAAAGCAGACATTGTACAGTAAATTATGTTTTATTATGTTTGTTGGCTCTCATGAAGTCTGCTGTGAATAGTAATCAGTGATGTTGTCGAAGGAAAAAGCAAACGTTGAGTTGCGTTTTTTTAATGAATGTGCTGCCGCATGCTTAAAATGATCAAAATACGTAAATATTACATGTTATAAATGTGCATGTTACTACATTACATATATACTTACAGCATGTATAAAAAACCTTCATGGAGGTGTTTGGATGTTTTTAAGGGCTTTATAGGCAGAATAGAGCGACTCCCATAGGCTCCATTGTAACCACACTTTTGATTGCATTTATTTATTCATAAGAATGCATAAAAAAAGGAAAACATACATGTTCTTGTCCTACATAAGGATTGTGTACGATAAGCAAAATTCCAAAAAAGTGCAGTTCCCCATAGTTATCCATACACTCATATTTAGAACATATATGACCATCAATAAATGATGCATAAAATAGCATTATCTACAGTAATACTTTGTGCACAGATCCATTGAGGTGGAGCTGCCAGATCCACCATCTGAGTACACAAGTCTTCCTCACTGGCTGGCAGAGCTGACTGACAGCAAACTGAAACAACTGCTGGAGCAAGGAGACTCACAACAAGTCAGGCAGTTATCCTTGGCTCTTATAACTGTCCTAAATGAGGTAGGAAAAGCTTCAACGTGAAAACATTGTGTGCATTGTGTTGACTATTACTATTACTGTCGTCATCCGCAGGTTGAATCCTTTTTTTCATTTTCGTCTTCTTTAAAATGTCTTTAAATTTTTCAAATTCCTCTTGCTTTTGTTCCTTTCTGACACCTTCACAGTACCATAATTGAGTTTGTTCAGTCTTTGATGTTGGTAGTCCATGTTGCTCTGGGCCTTCCTCTTCCTCTCTTTTCATCTATTTTGCCTCCTTTCAGCGGTCATTTATACCACCTTTTTGTTTGCATGGCCAAAATATTTCACTTTTTGTTTTTCAATTGTGTTAAGTACGGTAGTAGTTTATTACAATTCATCCTTTTCTAAAATGTGTGTTTGTTTTGAAAACCGTCCATTACACATTTAACATTCATCGAAATGTGACTTAAAACATTTGTATGCACATATTACATTTCAAACCTTTAGTATATCATCATCCATCCATCCATTTTCTACCGCTTATTCCCTTCGGGGTCGCGGGGGGCGCTGGAGCCTATCTCAGCTACAATCGGGCGGAAGGCGGGGTACACCCTGGACATCATATTGAATTAAATTATGGATTAGATAAAAGGAAGAAGTCAAACAATGTACTAATATGATGCCGTTTAAGAAACTGTTTCAACTCAAAGTGTTTACAAAGAAGGCTTATGATAAACATTTTCAACTCATTAATAATTTTAATCATCTCACTATATGAAATAAAACTTACTTCACTATTTATTTATTTATTCATTTATTTATTTATTATAATTTTTTTCTGAATTGTAGTATTTATGGAGTACATTGTGAACAAATTAAGAACAGGAAGTGAACAAAAGTGTTAGCAATTGCTATGAAATGGAAAAGGGGTTGGATGAAATAAGCTCTGCTTCTTCCTAATCCTTTTCAAACATATTAAAAAGAAAAACTGGAAATTGTAATGTATAATGTTGTAATTGTATGAATGTTCGAAATAAACTCAAACCATAACCATACAACCAAAGCGCAAATGTTTCCAATTTTTGTTTCAAATAAGGTTGAACTATTACTGTATTCAAAGATTATAATAGCTGTTTTTATTGACACGGTATAGGACTAAGTCTCTGTTGGTGTGTAAAGGGAAAAACATAAAAGTTACAATTTCTGTTTGGATCCGAGAGAGGAGGATGCAGTCATTGTCTAATTTGCATAATTGGCAATGAGGCATGTAAGCAAAACACATACAAAAATTCAAATATTTTTATAAATACAAATTAACTGTTAGAGCTGCAAATCTTTGGGCATTACATGATTCGATTCGATTCTTGGGAGTAATGATTCAATAGGTTGTCGATTCAAAATCACTACTTTTTTTATAACGTTGGGTGCCAGTTCTATGATGAACGACAATCCTCCATAAAATAAATAAACAGCTGTAATACATTTGTATATTACTTAAAAAACTGATTTTGTTTGATAAAAGCGTACACACAGGGCAGCACGGTGACAGAAGGGTTAGTGCATCTGCCTCACAATACGAAGGTCCTGAGTTCAATTCCGGGCTCGGGATCTTTCTGTGTGGAGTTTGCATGTCCTCCCCGTGACTGCATGGGTTCCCTCCGGGTACTCCGGCTTCCTCCCACCTCCAAAGACATGCACCTGGGGATAGGTTGATTGGCAACACTAAATTGGCCCAAGTGTGTGAATGTGAGTGTGAATGTTTTCTGTATATCTGTGTTGGCCCTGCGATGAGGTGGCGACTTGTCCAGGGTGTACACCGCCTTCCGCCCGATTGTAGCTGAGATAGGCTCCAGCGCCCCCCGCGACCCCGAAGGGAATAAGTGGTAGAAAATGGATGGATGGAAAATTGTACACAAACATTTATTAAATTAGCTGGACAGGACAGATTTTGGGAAAATATATATATATATATTTTCTTATTTTTAAAATCGATTTTAGATAGTTTTTTTGCGATTAAGAATTGTTACAAATAAAAATCGTGAGTCATTCGGGAAAACAATTTTTTTGACACCCCTAATGACTGTTTTCTGTCACTCTTTTTGTGCTTCTTTATGTCACGGCTGTGAGTGTTTGGGAGGGCGAGGGGTCAAAGTAAGACCCGCTGCTCTTTGAGAAGAGTGATACACGCTGATAAATTTAGTCTTTTCTGACTTTGAAATGTTGTTACAATGTTGGATACTCGTGTTATACAATACCAAAGTGTCAACACATAAGGTTCAAGCAATTTGGCGTGAGCTTGCACACAGTTTTGGATCCCTCTGCTTGAGGCAGGAAACACAAAAAAAAGTTATAATGAAGTATTATTTTTCACCTAAACATGTCATGCGCATAATAACACAGAAGTGCGACATGCAGTTACAAAAAACATATTTTTTTATACAGTCTGAATCGATTACCAACCATGCAGGTGTATCTAATGTTGTGACCAGGTGAATCTATATAATGTTCATGAAGTTTTCTTTATTTTTAAATGTGTCTGAAAAAAGATTAGCGGTGACGACTTCAAGATATATATTTTAACATTGTACATTTTCAAAAGATACATCAATAAATCAATCAAAGATTACTTATATAGCCCTTAATCACAAATGTCTCAAAGGGCTGCACAAGCCACAACGACATCCTCGGCTCAGATCCCACATCAGGGCAAGAAAAAACTCAACCCAATGGGAACAACGTGAAACCCTGGAAGGGACCACAGATGTGATACTTTTGGGGAAGGTGGCACATGTTTTCATTTGCAATCCAGTCACGCTTCCACAATCGAACATCTTGCAGACCGACTCAAAAGAATGGGTTATAAAAGTGACTCTGGAGCAAAATATATGCAACGTTTCCACTAAATGATATTAAACACATATTATCTGGACCACAAGGAAGTGTTTTAAATAGAGATTCAAATCATCATAGGTCCTCTTTAATGTTGGATGGTTTCCTAAAGTGGTTGATAAGACTTGAAAAAGTGTATTCAGTATTTCTGTTGTGATAGAGCTGCTCCAGGTGAAATTACAACAGTAATAATCAACATGTATTGATTTACTGATTACCGTAATCAATTATTGCTGCTGCTGTAATGATTGACATGAACAATTAGCCAATGATTGCACGGACAGTAACTGGGATGCTGGCCAAAAATGTGGAGATTGTGATGATGAAATTCTAGATTGTTTGTAAGGTCTTGAAAATTGTTCATACCAACAATCCAAAATGAAATCAAAGATATATTCCTACTGAATTATTTAGAGCAAGTCAATGTGTATCAATGCTAATTTCTGCATTTGTGTTGCAACAGTATGAGCAGAGCAGGGAATCTACCCGGGTGTCCCTCGCTGAGCGCATCTATCGAGTCAGAGTCCGCAGCAACATCACCAGGGCTCTGACAGCACTGGACCTGAATTCTGTGAATGACATTCAGCAAACCTCTGCTGCGCTAGCTCAGTGCACGGTGCGTAAGATGTGTGTTCTTGGGAACCCAAAAGAGAACAAATTAAGAATTATAAAAAAGAAGGCTGATATTTGTTTGCCGTTTGTATTTTTTTTAGGCGGTGAGCAGGGAGTTCATCTGTGAAGAGTGTCAGAACAGCACTCTGAACAAACTTGAGTCCATGTTAGAGATTCTACAAAATGACACCAAGCAGGGAACGGTCACTCCGACTGAGATAGCTGACAACATCCTGAACATCATGGGTGAGATATCTTTGTCTATGTTTAAAACACATGTTTTTGTCTTGGTTGCTTATACCTCAAAGGGTTAAAGGGTAAATAGGTTATACTTGTATCGCGCTTTTCTACCTTCAAGGTACTCAACGCGCTTTGACAATATTCCCACATTCACCCATTCACACACACATTCACACACTGATGGCTGGAGCTGCCATGCAAGGCCCTAACCACAATCCATCAGGAGCAAGGGTAAAGTGTCTTGCTCAAGGACACAACAGGCGTGATTAGAATTGCGGAAGCTGGGGATTGAACAAGGAATCCTCAAGTTGTTGACACGGCCGCTCTACCAATCGAGCCACGCCGTCCCAAAAAAACTGCACTTTTTGGGGGAATTTTGCCTATCGTTCACAATTCCTACAAGAGACCAGAAGACAAAAGTTTTGGGGTTTTTTTGCATTCTAATTTCTAAAAACTGTCTCGTTCTTGGCGGCTGGAAATGCAGCTAATGGCAGCAATCCATTCTGCCTCTAAATTAATTAAAAGTACATCCAAAAACCGTCAACAATACTTCATTTACGTTCATTAATCTGTATAATAACCAAGCTGTAGCAACATTGTTATTGTAAGAGTGAACACTGAGGAACTGTTTATCTAGTGTAGTAACACATTGTCTTGCGACGGCATGCTAGGGCATTAGCCGTAAACTAGCTATGGAAAGAGGTAAGCTAGCTACGACAAGGGGTAAGCTAGCTTTTGCGTCAGCAGCTGAATGCCTTTTAAGTTTGTAATGCACAACACGATGTGATAGGACATCCATCTGTACTGACTGAAAAACATGAACAATCATATTACAGTATTTGTAAAGTATTAGCCTACATTTCATGTTTTTTGTACACAGCTAGCTCGATTGATTGATTGATTGAGACTTTTATTAGTAGGTTGCACAGTGAAGTACATATTCCGTACAATTGACCACTAAATGGTAACACCCGAATAAGTTTTTCAACTTGTTTAAGTCGGGGTCCACTTAAATTGATTCATGATACAGATATATACTATAGTGTATGTACTGTATTTGTAATAACAAGAATGACGTGTTGCTTGTATCATGATCAATATTATAGTCATTAACTTGATGGACAGTTGTCTGTTTGGTCCAGCTGGCCGGGGAAGTTTTTTTCTTGTTGATTTTAGTAAGCGCTCCATTTATGTTGGCATAGCCTGGCTCCAAGTTTCACATTTACAGTCAAGTCAAGTCGACCTCACTTTCTCAGCTGCCGACTGATCCAACGTTTCACCGTCTTTTTGTGCTTGCTTGTATAACCAGTAGTTCATCCTCTGTGTATTCAGGTTCAAAAAATAAGGTTGCAAATCGTCTTCTTTCCAAAAAAAGTTGCCCTTCTTTGTAGTCAGAGAAAATGTGCATGTTTCCTCCCACCAGATTTTCTGTGATATTATATTATACAGGTGAAACTCAGAAAAATAAAATACGGTGTAGAAGTCCATTCATGTCAGCAACTAGCTTCAAATGTGAAACTAATCAGTGATATTAACTCATTATATGCAAAGTGAGATATGTCAAGCCTTTATTACGATTTTGATTATCTTGGCTTACACTTTTTGAAACCCCACATTTTCTGAGAATTTCAAATCTAAGTTTTCATAAACTGTAAGCAACAATCATCAAAATTATAACCAATAAAGGCTTGACATTTCGTACTTTGTATGTAATAAGTCAATATCACATGTTACTAAATGTTACATTATTGTGTAATTTCCACATTATTAATTTTTTTCAATTCTACAGAAAAAATATTTATTTATCACATTTATTTCTTCTTTTTTTTTTAAATACTTTTTTTCTTTTATGTTAAGTATGTGACCTCACTGTAGGCTTTCTAAGGTTATGTTACACAGTCGAGGCTAATCCCCCTTTTTTTTTCTTTTTTTTTTTTTTCTAAATAAGAATCGATAAGACATCTGTTAAGGAACTGAATGGTTAAGCAGAATCAAAAGTGGAATCGGAACCGGAAAAATCTTATCAAATCCCATCCCTAATTATATATATGCTTGCAGTGTGTATATAATATACATATATATATATATACATATAAAATATATATATATACACATATAAAATATATTAGCAGCATTTTGCAAGCGTTTTTTTATCATCCTCAAAATCCTGAAAAAAAAAATTAAATTCTGTGTTCTTGTCTCATATTGACTCTGAAAAAAAAAGTGCAGTTTCCCTTTAAAGGGGTCATGTAATTATTTTTTTCCTGCATTTAAAACACTTTCTTTTATCTACATAACATGTATTGTTGGTTCTTTGGTCAAAATTTTACATAGATTATGTTTTACAGACCATCTTCAAGTATGCGCTGTTTTGTGGGTGGTCTTATTTACATTCCTCCACTTCGACTGCGTCTTCTCCCCGTCAGCCATGTTTGTAGTTTTTAGCGCTTCCATATGGAGTCTCCTGATAGATATGTTAGAACTATACACTACTTTGTATAACAAATGTCTTCTGTGGAGGATGCATATGCATGTACGAGCCAGTCTGAAACACAACAAGAGGATAGAGAAAAAGAAGGAGCTTATAGCGTGGGACTACAATGGTGGACTTGTGCAAAGCTCTTAGGGTGAAAATTCCAAATGGCTGGTTTGGGGGAAGTATGAAGGAAGGCAGGATTGTTTTATAAATATCTCCGCAATGCCTCCATGGTTTGATTTCAAATTTTTGGGCGTTATGCAGATCCCAAGTACACAAAAACAGGTACCAATGGGTAACAACAGTTGGTTTTGCATAATAGGTCCCCAACTCCCCTTTAATAACGCTATTATTCCCACTCATGCCAGTCACTCCACGTGGACTGCTAATGCTGCGCTAACAGCTAATTCCACTCTCACTTGCTGACGTCACTTGTCACTCAATAGGCACCACCTTTTAAAGACGAAAACTGAAAATCACAGATATTACGTTATGCACTCTAATCATATCAAAGGCACACGTCCAATGAAGGGTTTTCAAAAAGTAACGCAATGATTACTTTCCCTGGCAACTCATTACATTTGTTAAGAAGTAATTCCGTTAGTAATTAATTTACTTTTTTGGGAAAGTAACTATGAATAATAACTTTTTAAAGGTAAGTTTTCCAGCACTGTATATTGTAAATTAACAGAGGACTTTGTGTGAAAAAAAATTGTCATCTCCTCTTCTCTTTCAAAACTTAAGGAGATCTGATCCATCAAGTCAGCCAGTCAGCGTCTTACTTCCAACCTCCCTATGTGGATTCCCCATCATTCTTCTCTACCTCCCCATTGTCCTCTTCTGGTTCATACCACGGCGGTATACTGTTGGACCCCTCCCCTTCCTCCTTGGAGCCACACCCACTGCGAGTGGCAGCCAAAGCCTACAGCTTGTCCTCGGTCCTCATGTTGATCCTTATGCATGGCCGCGTCCTCAACGAAGAGCCGCTCGTGCTGAGGGGAGCAGAGATTGCTGCCACAGGAAAACTGGCCGACCCCCAGAGCCTGCTCTGTTACCACGGCAACAGAAGTCCAGGTGGGGCGTTTATTCAGTGTGATGTCTATATTCTTCACCTTGCTAACTGAGGAGGATTGCTAAAAGTAGGATTGTCAAGAGCAATGTGTCAAGACACTGCCATCATGTTTGCTTTCAGAGTGCCAACGGTTCTCCATCCCCAGAGCGTTTAACAGCAGTCTGGGAAGAGCTGCTGCAGGAAACAGTGTCTTGCAATTGCTCTTTCAGGTAAAAACAGTGAACATGAAGTGTCTCTTGTGTTGCCACCCATTCAAACAATGAACTCTCCATGGCATTTTCTCACTTGAATCCTGCAATTCTTTGTTTTCCCTTCAGTTGGAGTCCAACCCCTTCCCCTTCAACTATGTAGCCAACTACACTGTCTCCACAGAAGTGGCATCCATGGAGTTTCGTACTGAAAACGGCACCCAGATTCCCATCTCTGGACTGGATGACAGTCTGGCCATCACTGTTGCAATTAACAATGGAAGTGGAGGAGAGCTCAGCACAGATGGTTCCAGTGCAGGAGTGCCCACAGCTGGAGCTGTAAACATAAGCCAGTGTGACTCTGTCATTGTCAGGGTGACCACAGGGAACACCAACCGACAGGCTGGACTGTTTGTGCAGCTCAACTTCACTTCTTTGGAAGGTGAGTCTGAACACATTGCATAGACCTCATTGTGTAAGAAATGATTACATCACACATGCATCAAAAAGCCATATGGCAACAATAAATTTGCCTAATTTATAGTCAATAAACTAACTATTGTAACTATTATCAAGGCTTGAAGGGTGACCTCAGGATGCAGAGACAGCACACTAGGTCCAGGTAAAAATTTATTTACAACAAAAAGAAAGGATTGCAGCATGGAGTTGCAAAGCACAAACAATAGAAGGTACAATACAGAAAAGCTCAAACAGGCACAGGAAGCACATGACGACATGTCACAGGAAGCACGTCAAGGTACAAATCAAAAAGCACAATGATTCCAGAGGACAGGGCTGGCCTAAAAGGCATCCTGATTGGCAACAAGAAACAGCTGTGAGGCTAAACTGCCAATTAGGCACAGCGGAGTGAGCCAGCACTCAGATAAGTGAACTGAAGGCAAATGGAGGCAAACGGGAAGCCGAAACCAAAATAAGAGCTCTGGCCAGTAAATAACATAAAATATCTGAAACTAATAATACATGTCATGATAGATCATGACAACAATGTAGCATAGTTTGGGTCTTGTTCTGTAAAATTCAGCACAATTGCACAATGTGAATGACAGAAATCCCTGGCATGGGGATTTCTCATGAAAACAACAAAATCCTGATCCAGTGTTTCTAATGCATTCATTTATTTGTGCTGGACCGCCGCAAATAAATTTGGACACCAACAAATAGATCTGGTGCTACTGCTTTGCTCACAAACAGAGAGACAATGTATATTTGTAGATTGTATTTATTTAAAAAGAGACAATACATATTAATGAACATTTGGCATGTAAATGGGAGATTTTAGCCAGTCCCTCGGTCTGTGACTGGAGCATGCCGTTACAACTTACAACATTCAGGCATGTGAAATATTTGCGAAAAGGCAGAAATCCATGGGTACTTGCTGTTCCTGTTGCCTAAATGCCAAAAAACAAAAAAGCTCGCAAGTTAGCATGATCTAGCTAGCTTACTTGTTGTCGCCTGCGTTTGCTCTCCGAGCCACAACACTGACGGCTTTCTACTTTGCTGCTAATTGTTTTTGGATTATTACAATCCAAACAATTTTAGTTCTGAACCAGTTGTAGTTCTAGAATCAAAAAAACTACCAATAAATACTGGAGAGTCTAGAGCACGGGTGTCAAACTTGTTTTCATCGAGGGCCACATCGCAGTCATGGCTGCCCTCAGAGGGCCGCTTGTAAATTATAATCGCCTCATTATATTATTGCACAATTGCCTATGCATTTGGTTATTTGATTTGTATATGTACAAATTGATGAATAACTTGCTTTGAAATCGCAGGTCCAGGTGACAAGCAGATATTTAAGTATTTATTGTTATTTTTACAAACTATAACATGGTATAAAATAATTAGGGGTGCTAAAAAAAATTTTTTATCACATCCAAATCCCGATTTTTATTTATCTCGTAAATTGATTAACAATTTTAAAAAATCGAATTTATTTATAAATTTTTTTGACAAATTATCTAAAAAAAATAATATTTTGCTGACTTGGTGCGCGTATATTTCATACGTCAACAACCAAAAGGAGGTTTTGTAAACTGTAAGCTGTTTTGTTAAGGTGTTGTTATTATTATACCAAATAATACATTCCAGAAAGCAGTTTGAATCGGGAATCGTGTTGAATCGAGTATCGATTATGAAGGAAATCCTCACTCCAAGAAGTTTTATCGAATGGCGAGGTGCCCAAAGATTAACACAAATAGCAATTGAACATTTGTTGCATGAGTAGATGATATCAAAGTTTAAAACATATGGAATTTATATGTTTTTCTGTCAAAATGGAAACAATGAAAACATTTAGTAAGAACGATGAAGTACGCACATTATTTCCAGGCTTTCGCGGGCCACATTAAAAAACGTGTCAGGCCGGATCTGGCCCCCCGGGCCTTGAGTTTGACACGTATGAGTGTTTATTAGTAGCCAGCGAGAAGGTATATTTTTGACGTGATGAATGTAATCAGAGGTCACTACACCGGAAGCATATTATCTGAGGGGGCGTGGCCATCGGATAGAGTTGCTAAATGGGGAAGGTTTTCTGAGTTCTTTGTATGCATGTTATAGAATTTTCCATAACATTTTCAATGACATTAATGTTTTTAGTAAATTAGCTACTTAAAAAATCTGTGGTACATTACATGGGACATGTAAGATATTTTCCTATTTTTTTCATCAGTTTTCCTCTTTTGTCCTCAAAGGGTGCTCACATGCCTAAACATTACAACAGGATAACCTTTATCATTTATAAAGGTTGCCGCACACAAAAAATCTTTGTTGTCTCTTGGTTTTAGCACAGCAAAAACCAAAAAGATTTCCAAATGGTTAGCTAGATCAAAGACAATATTCCACAATATAGGCATAGATGTAATGTACAGTATATATTATGCAAATAGCCCTGCTTTGAACCACCTACACATTTTTCTTACATTATTCATGAATGTTGCCAAAAATCTTTCCTGTCTTTCTCTAGATGCCAGGGAGAGAATGAAAGGAAACGAAGACTATGAGGAGCCATATATTGAAGCTTATCTTCATTCACACAAACAGCCTAATGAATTCAACTGCACCGAAAAAAAACATATCACACTCAGTATGACTCAAGGCCAAGACCTTGATCACAAGAAATACACCTTCTTCCTGTCACCTGAGTAAGAAGTCCTCTTTTAAGACGTACATTGACACCATTGTAGCTCAGAATTACTTCACATTTCTGCTTTGTGTTTCACAGGTTGTATGACACCACCCTGGACTACTTTATTAACGTAAGCACGCCCTGCAGCTCCACCTCACAGCTTGCTGGCGTTCATCTTGAGGTGGGGCTGTTTGCTTCGCTGTGCCAGTACTTCAGCGAGAATGAAAAGCAGTGGCGAACAGATGGCATGGTCCCCCTGGCAGAAACGAATGCCAGCAGAGCCGTTTGCCGCACCAGACACCTCACAGCCTTCGCCGCGGGTCTCTTTGTACCTCTTGATGCAATCAGCTTTACAATACCAGTCAGTACCAGACTAATACGAGTTCACCTTTAGTGATGTTCAGTAACGCCATACCTATGTTCATCTTTCTTTCAGGAGCGATCCGGCCCGCCAAGCTTAGTGGTGCTGCTAGTGTGCGTATTGGGCTTACTCAGCTACGTTGTTGCTGCTGCCATCTTGCACAAGTTGGATCAGTTAGATTTACGTCGGGCTGGTGTGGTTCCTCTGTGTGGCACCGATGGACTCTTTAAATATGAGGTCCAAGTAAAAACCGGCTGGAATCGTGGCGCAGGTAAACTGGTATAAAAGAATATAAATGACCTCAAAGTTATTGATAATTTACTATTATATTTCATTACTATTTCAGGCACAACGGCTCATGTGGGAATCAACCTGTATGGCCGTGAGGGCCGCACCGGACACCGCCATCTGGACAGTAGGGAAGCCTTTGCACGCAATGCTCTCGACATCTTCCATATTGCTACAGACACTAGCCTTGGCAGTGTGTGGAAAATAAGGATTTGGCATGACAACAAAGGTAACTGCATAACCCAGGGGTAGGGAAGTTATGGCTCTCGAGCCAGATGTGGCTCTTTTGATGACTGCATCTGGCTCTCAGATAAATCTTAGCTGACATTGCTTAACACGATAAGTAATGAATAATTCCGCTGGTAATCACAGTAACGTTCAAGACATAAAGCATTCTCATGCATTTTAATCTATCCATCCGTTTTCTACCGCACCTGTTCAATAAATCGCATTAATGGTAAGAAGTATTTTATTTATTATTGGTTAGCTTCAGAATAACAATGTTGTTAAAAATAATAAAAATGTTGGTCTTACTTAAAAAGGCACGCATTTAGTTGTATTCAATGTTAAAAAATATTATATGGCTCTCACGGAAATACATTTTAAAATATTTGGCTTTCATGGCTCTCTCAGCCAAAAAGGTTCCCAACCCCTGGCATAACCCATGTACAAAAAAGCCCTGCTATGGAGAAAAGTTGGACCGCCAGACATTGATTTACCGCTACCAGTTTGACTTTACTCATTGTCACATTATAATGGGCCTGTCTGTAGAATGTAGCCTGTCGTTACAACTCAGTACAGCAGATGGCAACGTAACTCTGCTTCTTAACACACCTCATACACGCTTGGTTTGCCAGAGAATAAGAATATTTAGCAGGAGGGACCAGTGTTGTCAACTGAGTGACTTTGTTGCTATTTTTAGCAAGTAGTCAGACCCCTTATAAAGCGACTAGACACAAACGTTGCCATTTTTTGTGTTCTTATTGGACTAACATGAAAGCATGTATCGCTCTTCTCAACAAGCAGCATGTCCTACTGTGTCCCCCATGACCATATTGCCTGTGACTTAAAAAAAACACAATAGGAAGTAACAGAAGAATTTCTTCATTTGTATTTCGTAGCATGTATTGTTCTATTCATGTTTTTTGCACACATTTTGTCTCAACCACAATAAATACATGTGTAATCATGGCTATTTATGCAAGTTAGACGATGGCGTTATCTAGTCCCCCCCTCTCTGCAACCCACTGCCATACAGTAGATAGATCACAGTCCTGTCGGAAATACTAAAACGGTTAATTATATATTGTTTTGTATACAATTAAATATATCCTTTGTGGTCTCTTTCAGGCTTGTCCCCATCATGGATGGTACAGTACGTCTTGGTCAAGGACTTACAAACAGGAAGTAGTTACTACTTCCCGATTGAAGAGTGGCTGTCAGTAGACAATGAGAGAACTGATGGGCGAGTAGAGATGGAGGTAGAGGCCTCAGGTAAGGAATTTAGACTATTGTATGCCCACATTTTAAAGAATATGCCAGATTGAAGACCTCAATGCTGTTAATACTGTTAACTCTCCAAAAAAATGTTTTAAGACACCAGCAGTTTTAAGACACACTTCATTGTAGACACCTCATTTGATTTCTTCAGAAGAGGCAGCGCTTCGCCAGTTTCCCCGCCTGCTGCAGTGTGAGCTGCAGAGGGCGCTTTGTGAGAGTCACCTGTGGCTGTCGCTGTGGGAGAAGCCCCCTCGAAGTCCCTTCACTCGCTTGCAGAGAGCCACATGCTGTGCTTTGCTACTGCAGCTCTTTTTGGCCTTCAACACTCTGTGGCACAGCATTGTGCTTGACAAGAGATACAGGTGTGTTTCGATACGAGCTCTCATCTCTTACATTGAAACATCCAGATGTGACACCCACCCTACTAATACAACAGGAAGTCTATTTCGTGGTGTCTACATATTATTGTCATTCCATGTTGCAGCCCGCAAGCCGTGTCACGGCTATCTTCACTGAACGGCGAGACTGTAGCAGCAGGCGTGGTGACTTGTCTGATTGCTTACCCTCTTTACCTCCTCGTCTTCACCTTCTTCAGAATGAGCCGCAGCAAGGTAATGACTCGAATTCATGTATAAAAGAGGTCCCGCGCACACACTAGTTTATCACACTTATTATATCGGAGTTAATGTGTAGAAATATCTGGAAATAACTACAAAAGTATGTTTAATGCTTAAAGTATGCTTAATTCACTAACGGTGTTACAAAAAAGGTCAGTAAGGATAATACATACTGTCGGTTATAGAAAAAATGGAACAATATTGAAATTCAATAATTTAGTATATTTGCACACAGCTAAAAGCAGCAAAAAATAACCTGCTGCCCAATAATCCTTGTCAACAAAAGTGGAGGAATAAAACTTTGGGGGGAATTTTCAACTTTTAACATTTGTTTACATGTCCAACATTTTAACCCTTTAGCACAGGGCTACTAAACTAACGGCTCGGCGGCCAAATCCGACCCGCAAATGGCACCATACCGGCCCCCGAGTTCATTAAAAAACTTGGGATACAAACATTTTTGCAGCAAATTCTTAAACACACTCGAGTGCTCCTGTTGTATAGAGGAACCAATGTAAACACATTGGCAGAGTCTTGCATTGACATTTTAACCTTGCTAGCAAACATAGAACACTGGGGTCCAAACTTGTGATTTACGTAAATGAAACTCTGCTTCTTCATACTCCTTTTTTGAAATGTTGTAAACTGGAACTATGTGATGTATCATAGTGTAACTGTATGCATTTAATTGATTAAAAGCATAACCCATGGTGGCTCTTTAAAAAAAATTGGAACGTGTGTGCAAACATCTAGTGTGTGTCAGTGGAGAAGGTTCCTCCACAAGGAGACCAGGAGTCGGTGGAGATCGATGACTTCCTGGATAACTCCATGGCTGGGAGTTCTTTCCTCTACTTTGATGGCGAAGTAAGTCTCATGGGGAACATTATTACTACATTACCGTTTGAAAAGTTTTTTATTATTTTCTTGTTAAGTCAAGATTAGTAAGACAAATTAGCATGACTGGTACAGTTTTACTATCCCCCTCATTATGGTTCATCACATCTTCCTCTCTGTCTCTCCTAGACTAACTCAATGGAAACCAATGTGGATTTGCCAACTCCCTCCACCAAAAGGTAAATTAATATATTGTTGTGACACTTGTTTTGGTTAATTCCCTAGGTTTCCCTCTTAATGATTGCAAACCGTTGTTAGTCCATATCTGTTCTATTTCGGGCCCTCATGTGATTAATTCCTCACTTTGTGTATTTCAGCATGGAGAGTTGGGGCGGGGCAGAAGAAGAGACAGATGACAAAGATTGGCCAGAGCTGTTGGGGCATGTGTCTGTGACAGGAGGGGCGGGGCTTGGGGCAGGTGTGCCGAGGCTGAAGAGGGGCCAGGGAAGCAGGCATCTTGGTGTTGACATGACCTTAAATCCTGGCGACGATGATGACCAACGTAACAAACATTTTACCTCCTCAGGTAAGCACAAGTTGATTAGCAGTAGGTAATGTGCAGACATAAACGTTAGTGTTGACCTATAATGTTTAATTGTTAAAGAATGCCTCTGTTTGGCATTCAGATGTCATATTAGAATGATAGTCATGTCTGAGTTGGAGCCTTTCCCACCTGATATTCATGGGGCCATGGCAACCATTCACTCTCACACCTATGGACAAATTAGAGACTCCAATTGGCCTGTCATGCCTGTTTTTGAATGCAGGAGGAAGCTGAAGAAAACTTACAATAATTCAAACTGGAATTTGGAACTAAAATTTCAATTCATTGGAAGTTAGAACTGAATTGGCTCTAACCATCAAGTTGTTGAATTGGAATGACAAGAATTTAGATTAAATTAATTGCAATTCAGATAGGTTCCTTATAGCCAAGTAAAAGTAATAATTTGTCACATTTAACAAAGTTTTTGGCTTGAATACTAAACATACAGTAATTCCTTGTTTATCGATGTTAATTGGTTCTAAACATGTCCACAATAAATGAAATTCTGCAAAGTAGAAATCATTCATAATAGATAGATTATTTTCATAGTTAGTGCATAAAAAACCTGTTCAAAACCTGTTGTAATGCATGTTTCAACATTATGAGAGCCCTTTACACATGCAATAACACAATTTAGTCACCTTTACACTTGTTTAATCCAAAATAGTAATGCTTCCTGTGGTTGAGTCAGTCAGTGGCCACAATACTGAACAGTGTGCTCTGATTGGGTTGGTCTAGTCTAGTGGCCAATACTACTGCAGTATTCATATTTTTTTAGTTCATTTAGTGATTTTTTTGCTTGAAAATTGTTCATTTAGGGCAAAATGCTCAAATTAAACTGCAATTTTGTGAAGCTGCATTATTTGAAGCTCAATGTGGCAAGGGACGACTAGACTTTACAAACACCAAAATTAAATACAAATTCCTTCCATTTTGAATACCAGGATAAAGCAAAGTATTCTGGGAAATGAAGTATTTTCCACAAATTTATCATAATTTGAACGTTATAATTCATCAAAATAAATGATCTGTTTAATAAAATATGATTTTTCTCTTGTCAAACATTTGCTTAAATAAATATAATGTGCACATGAGGTACTTCTATAAAAAATGTAAAACAGTAATTTTTGGGATATGTTACACACCGAAATTATGCTTCCTTCAATTTGAATTTGAATTGCAATTTAATTTCTTGTTTGCAACTTCAATTCAAATTCCTGGTATTGAATTGAAATGTGGGAGAAATGTTCTATTTAATTCGGAATTTTGCACACGCCTGGTTCAAACTTAAATCTCTCTGACTGAAACAAAGGTGCCAGCTAATCACTGGACACCGTGCGGCCCTCAAATCAATGGTTTTATCTGCAATGTACAGCCATCCATGTTCTATACTGCCACAGAATGACAACATTTTGAAAGGCAAATAACGAGCTGCAAATTACTTATGTGGTCAGAGATTTTTTTTTAATACCTGGCCCGGATAGAGAAAGAATGTGCTGTACTTTACATGTGGCCATAGCGTTAGTCTCATTACTGCTCTCATGATATTGCACCGAATGTCCACTGATGAGGAGGTTAATTCCAGCCATTGCCGTTGATAATCACATTAATTATGTAGTCTGTGGCTATGGCAGTGGCACTTAATTGATAAACGTAATAGAAAAAAAGGATCAAATTAATTTGTAGAGGATTATGGAAAATTCTTGGACTTCTTTTTCACAGATGAGGACCTAATCAAACACATTCTGACTGATGGACAAAACTTCTTTCCACAAGCAGATGAAAGTGAGATGGCTGACCTGTGAGTTTCTAAGAAATGCAAATGATTCACCTGTATGTGCTCTGTAATTTTAACCTGACTGTATTTCTCTCCCCTGTGTGTCAGGTCAAGCATTTTAGAAGATAACACAGAGGTGATTCTCCTACAGAAAATGAATGAGCCTCTAGATTATGTCAGAAGAGAACCCCCGAAAACTGCTTTCTCCTCCAATACAGGTACTTTAAATATCCTTAGTTTTTTATACCACCCACCAATTCCATTCAACCTCCTGTATGTGTTATGAAGAGTTTGTGTGGTTTGCAATGATAAAAGTAAGTACCGGTAACTGGCATCATGTTGATTTGTTTTACTTTTAATTAAACCTTCGTTCTAATGATGTAGGGGTTTATTTTGTTTATTTTGAACATGCTTAAAGAGGACTCATGAGGATTTTAATCTACGTTCAACACACTTTTTTGTAGTGTATATAATACGTAATAAGTATGCTTTGGTATACAGTTTTCCGTGAGTTTTGCTCCACAGTTACATCTACATCCCGTTTTTGAGTCGGTTTGTGTGTGGAGGCGTTCCCATTGCAAACAAAACCATGCTCCACCCTCTCCAAAAGTATCAGAAGTTATCTTTTTAAAATGTATACTGTTAAATATATATATTGAAGATGAACATCACTGCTATTGTTTTTCAGTCACAGTCAAAAATAAACTTTATAAACAATATGTAGACCCACCAGTCACAACATTTGGTACATCAGCCGATTTTCGGCTCAATACAAGCCGTATAAAATAAAACAGGATAAAAGCCAGCATTTATGTTACTGCATGTCGGTGTTATTGTGCATGTTATGATTAGATATAGAATTACAGTGGAACCTCGATTTACGAACTTAATATGTTCTTGAACATGGTTCGTAAACCAAAATGTTCGTATATCAATGTAAACATGAATAATAATTCTAACCTTAACAAAAGTTGCTATTTTAGTAAAAAAAACTGCACACTTTAAAGACATTATAATGTATGTGTATATATATCAAATCAATATATATATGTATATATATACATATATATATGTATATGTGTGTATGTATGTATGTATATATATATATATATGTGTATGTATGTACATATATGTATATGTGTATATATATATATATATATATATATATATATATATATATATATATATATATTCGTTAGGTCAGGAAAAAACACGGAGGCTATTTAATTCCTACAAGCCTGTTTCGCAGGTTTCCCTGCTCTTCAGGGGAGCTTAAGAGTTTATTAATAAACTCCCCTAAAGAGCAGGGAAACCTGTTGAAATAGCCTCCGTGTTTTTTCCTGACCTAACGAATGTCTGATACCTCTCATTCATGCCCGTCCTGAACTAATCAATGTGGAGACAGACTAAACTACAAATCTTTAGCTAGCAAGAACAATCCATACACCCACAACACATCTCATCTGCTGCTGTTGTTGTGAACGACATCATTGATGTAACATCAATGTAAAAAACAGAACGGCAATTGCAACTTGAAAGGCTCTCCCTTTTTTTTACAGCCTCAAATTGTCTCTTTACTCATTGTCAAGCTGAGAACAACAGCATAGCACTGATTGATTGATTGATTGGAACTTTTATTAGTAGATTGCACAGTACAGTACATATTTCGTACAATTGACCACTAAATGTTAACACCCGAATAAGTTTTTCAATTTGTCCACGTTAATCCATTCATGGTAATTCATGGCACACTTCCTCCCTTCACAATAATAGTGCAGGGTGCCACATCCTGTCTGATTGCGCTAACAAAATAAGGGTTTCAAAAAGTACCTTCCACAAGCATAATGTACCTAGAGCACTTATTGATACATTTACATAATTTTGTGCTGTGACCTAAAATACTGGTCAATATTGTCCAAAGATGTTTTGCACCAATAAATGTAAGGATATTTGCATTTAGTTAACACACATTTTATTAAATTGAATTTTACGCAAAAAGCTTACACTCTATGGTGGTAAAATAGACAGAATTAAAAACAATTAAAACAGAAAAACTGAATTGTATTGTTTTTTTATACTGCTATTGTTATTTAAATGTATTGTTATTTATATTATTATTAAGTTTTACTTACTAGTTTATATCAGTTTTTTTTAACTATATTTTATGTTGAGTTTTGGTGGTACAATAAATACTCAAATTAATGAGTAATCGTGTTTTTAATTGTGACTACAATATCTTTTAAAATAATCGTGATAATTTTTTAAAAACATTTTTGTTGAGAATAATATATTATCCATCTCATTAAGTGAATAATAACTGACTTAACTATGTATGAGAAGAAGTGTTGTATTGAGAAATTATTTACGTATATTATGTTACAAGATGAGAACAGGTAGTAATTGATATAAATTGGAAAAGGGGTAGTTTTAAACAAGCCTTGCTTTTTCCTACTCCTTTTGTACATGTTGTAAATATAAATGAGAACATGTATGTATCATAATGTATCTGTATACATTTTCTAAATAACAAAAGGGATTAAGCGGTAGAAAATGGATGGATGAATGGATGGATGAACCATTATTTTTGCCATAACTTTCCAGCCCTAGGTTCTGCTTCTTTAAAACGGCCATGTTCGTGTGTACAGGAAGTGATGTCATTAAAATGGCAGCCTCATTCAAATGAATGGTTTAGCGCGATGTAAATGTTTGTAAACCGAAAAGGACACAAATAGAGGTTCCACTGTACCGGTATGTATTTGTTTTTCATTCCGTTTTACTTTTGTTACTGTATTTAAAAAATCTGCATTCCAACAACATAATTTCCCAAATTTGGGATAAATAAAGTCTATTCTACCCTAGCCTATCTTATATATATCTATGTTTTTCGTCTGAGTTTAGCAGCTAACCCAACTTTTACTTACTGGTCCATGTTGACAAAACAGTCTTGTGTAAAATGTCTTGAAGAAATAAACATTAAAGTATTTATTTTATAGACATCAGAGCAGGCGGGAGAGCCTGAAACAAGAAGGCATAACACTGGAGACAAGAGAGCAGAGCAGAGAGAAGGGGTTTAATTGGCAGAAAGCATAAACAAGAAATGCCCACATAAGTACATCCGTAAATCTGTGAAATCACAAATGGCCCACTGTTAAAAAAAAACTGCAAAAGATACCATTCAGAGGCATCCAAAACTGCTTGCAAGCTCACACAATAATGCATGAGCCTTATTTGTGGAGACTTTTGCCATGTTTAACACGAGTATCCAACATTGTAGCAAAATTAATAAGTCAGAAAAGAGGAAAATCATCATAGGTCCCCTTTAACAAGAAGCACGAAGCAGACCTTCGCTGACCAATTCTCAATGTCTCAGCAATTACTGATATTCTGTACACTTCCCATGTCTGACATGTTCTTGTGTTACCATATAAGGAAAGAAAAATAAAGAATGTACAGATAAACACTGTAGATAGATGGAAAAAATTAAATACTGACACAAACATTATATAATGATTGAATAGATACAGGTTATGCTGTGTATATATAGTAAATAATGAGTATGGAATAAAACATTTCCGAGGTTTTGTTTTCCCTCCAAATAAAACGTCATTAAAGTCAATTATAGGGAATAGTCACTAATTGTATTAACTAAGTGTTGTTTCCTCTGACTTTGCACCTCTCCAGTTGTAACAGACGTGTGTCGTCCCAGACGATTCCCTCCATGGTGTGGACGCGCTGCCCTGTGGGGGAGCTGGGCAGGGATCGCCCTGGCAAATAGTATATCCATATGGGCGGGACACGGGTTCAATCAGCATGTTGCCATGACATGGCTCATCTCTTGTTTTGCCAGCTTCATGTGCTCCTGTTTCCTGCTGGAGCCAATGAAAGTAAGAGTTGTCTTATTTCAATATTTATCCTCAGATTTTACAATATTTGTTATGATTTGTTTGATGTGGTCCACTCATGATGTTATGAGATGTTAGTGATGTGCAGCCCCCTCCTACAATTATGTAAAAAACAAAAAAAATACACAATTTTTCTGAGAGTTTTTTCATGTTTGTTATAATTATTGTTTTTTTTTTGTTTCTTTTCATTCTTCAGGTGTTGTGTGAGGGCTTTTACTACGCAGTGTTTGTGTGTCGGCTGCGCCCAGAGGAACAGGATGTGCTAGTAGAGTTCCCCATGGTGGAGAGGGTGGTGCAGAGAGTCCACAGGGTGCGACCACCTCAGGGCTATGCTCTGTCTCAGGACCGGCACCAGGCTCGCAAGGTCCGCATGCTGCACACCATGTTGAAGGTAAGTGAGAATACTTTCTTTGCCATTTTTTTTGTTTGCCCTCTCTGTTTTGGTTGCTCACATAATTGTTCTCATTTTCAGAATTTCCTGGTTTACATGTTCTTTTTGCTGGTGGTTCTGCTTCTCAACTATTCGGACTCGGCAAAAGACACACACAGCCTGAGACTGCATACTCAGTTACAACATGTGCTACATACACCTGAGTACCACAACATCAGCAGGTACAGTAAATTGGTTTCTCTTGTCCCAGGTCTTTTAGTTGAGACGTGTTTTTGTTTTTGTTTTTTGCCAATCATTCACGTGATGTGAGACAAGCACACATATGTTTTTCTTTTTTATGCATTCTATCTCGTAAATAAATGTTAACAAAACAAAATATTAGTGATGCTTGTAATTAAGTTTTATAACACTGCAAATTACATCTACAATAATAATTATAATATTTAATGAATACCTCTTTGACAATGAGAAACAAAAGCTAGCATTATTATCTCAGGTATACAAATTTAGTGAATTGTGCAGGTGTACCTAATGTAGTCATCATTAAGTGTGTATGTACAGTGACCGACATAAGAAAACACGCAGCAACCTCAAAACGCTCCAAACACAGAAATGATCCAAAAACACACAATTGCCATCAAACTACATGCAAAGAAAAAAATGCTGCAATTCTACAAATTCTGCTGGATTAAATACAAATTCAAAAGAAAAATGCTGCAAATGCCAAAAACATACAAAACCTCAAACTCCTACATGAGAAAATTTCCGCAAGTTCAGGGGACAAAGCAGAAGTTAGCCAGATATGTGAGATCATCATCTTTAAAAAGACATGAGTCGGATGCTCCGAAAACAAGATGACGAAATGAAAAGAAAAACATTTCTTTGTGTTTACTAAACACAAAATCGGTTGCTTTGAATAATACGGTAAAATATTACATTTTATTAAACAGGATACCTCTCAGGTCTGGCACCCCTGGTAGCTAATGTTTATCATATTTTTGCCATTTACTCTTTTTTTTATTTTTGATCCTGCAGTGTTTGTGATTGCAACATTTTTAATTTGCAGTATTTTGCTGTTGCAGGAGTTTTTGGTTTGGGAATATTTCTGCGTTAAGAGCATTTAGACGTTGCTGCACTTTCGGTCTCCAATGTATGTCCAAATCAGGCATGCGCTGATCGATTGGTTGCCGATCAGTATCAGACGATTTTCATTAAAAAGTATGTGATCAGCCATTGCTCATTTATGTTTTTTTATTGCCAATCACAAACAGCGATCCCATCTGGCTGACACTATTTACTTTTAGTCCCCCGGCCGACAAGCGGCCAGCAGCCAATTATGTGGCTCCATAGACAGTGTGGAGCCGCTCCCCAATATGAATAATAATCACCTCCATTACAGCACATAAACTGCATTTTCTAGTTTTTTAAGTTTCATTATAACATTACGTTATCACTGGAGGACAAAGCTAAACATTTTACACACCAAGAGATAGCTATTTGCTACGCTAACTGCTACGGTCGCTTAAAACAACTCCAATAAATAAGTGCTTAGTAATCTTTAAGTGTAAAAAGAACCAAGTTACAGCAGGAATTAACAGGAAATGTATGAGAGTCTGGAGAGCAGACGATATAACGACAACTGTTGGCGTGTCAGCATTGTCACATTAAAAGACATCTAAGAGGAGGGCGAATCATTTATAAATTGATAGTGTCGATACCATAAGTAGTATCAGTATATAATCAATACAACAGTAATTAGATGTTTTTAGTTTGTGTTGTTGTTTTTCTTAATGGTTACAAACTCAGGTAAACAATTCCTTGGACAAAGGAGGACTTTGAGGGCAAAAAAGTAATAGAGAGTAGTTTTTGCTCTTTAGTTACTGTGTACTATTGACTTTGTTTTCCTCAAACAAGTGTATGTAATAAGAAAGAAAAAGGAACTAGTTTAAATATTGTGTTGATATTGTTAAACTGTCAATAGGACTCACCATAAATAAATCTCACTCATTCATGGTCAGTATCAGAATCGGCAGCAGAAAACCCGAACCGTAACGTCCCTAGTCCTAACACCTAACACTAACTGTCCTGATTTCCCTTTAGCCGAAATGATGTTCTGATATGGCTGAACAAATCGTTGTTACCCCGCCTTCTGAATGACTCCTCCCTCCTGGGAGACACGGGAAGCGTGTTACTCGGCACACTGAGACTCCGACAAATCCACCAGACACAAGGTGAGATGACCTAGTGGTCAATGTCTGTGGTGATCTGACAAAATGACCTTTATCACACATACTGTCTGCCGTGTGAGATCATTAAGATTTTGTGTGTGGTTTTTTTTTCAGTTGTGGCTGGTCCCAGATCAGTGGACATGTGGGCACAAGGCAGGCCTAGCGTCGCAGATAATGATACTGAGACACGCTGGTAAGTTGAGCGCTAACTTATCTTTAAGAATGTTTTCAGTGTCTGCTGAAGGTGGCCTTTTGTTTTCTCTCATCTTTCAAGGAGGTGGCGTTTTGGTCAGAAGAGTTCAGCCAATAGCGGCACAGAATTGGTCCTCCAGCTGAACAGAAGTCTAGAAGAGGCGTCACGCTCCTTGCAGCAGCTACAGCAGCAGCACTGGCTGGACTACAGGTTGATAAAGAAACTTTTATGTGCTTCGAACACAATTTAAAAGCCACTTGTTCTGTAGTCGTGTGAACCATTTCACATTGGACTAGAAATGCATCTTGCATACCCACAACTTTTTACAACTGGATTTATTGTCCCGAAAGAATTACACTCGTTAAAACTTTGTTCTTGCAACGCGACTTATTTATCCCACTGATCCCACAATTTATGTTACCGATAAAATCTTTAAATGATGAAAGTGAAATGAATTTTCTTTGTAATAATTTATTATTTGTGTGTGTTTGTAGGAGCCGTGCCCTGTTTGTGGAGTTCTCGCTCTACAACGTCAACACAAAACTCTTGGCAGTCTTCTCTTTTGTCTTCGAGTTCCCAGTTTCTGAGCGTGCTCAGTCTGGCCTTGACCTCATCGTCATCACCTTGTGGCCAATCACAGGGCTGGATCTGCAGCTCCTTTTAATGGTAAACCATAACCATGCATACACCTCTGACTAAAGTCCACTTTTTGATTAATTGGTGATGCATCTTCATCTTTCCAGATTGTCCTTCTCGCCTTGGTGTTATATTTCCTGCTCCGAGGGGTATTGGGTGTCCTCCAAGAGGGCTACACCTACCTGCTGTCCACCTGGAGACTGCTGGGCGTCTGTAAACTTGTGCTGGCTGCATCTGTGTGTGGCCTGCATCTTAACCGCTGCGTCGTGGCCCAGCAGCAGTGGGCGTCGTACCTCAAGCACCCACAGGACGCCTTCACAGACTTCTACCCACTTGCAAAGCAGACTCAGACGTACACCGTCATGGCGGCCATGCTTCTTTTTATACTGGTTCTCAAGGTGAGAGGGAATTTCCAAGAAAGCAGATTTAGTTATGTTTCTTCTAGGTAGCTATGTTACTTTGGACAGTGAAGCTTGTGGTGACTAGATGGTAGGAGTTGTCCACTGGCGTCAAAACAATGCCAAGTAAAAAGAGTAAAAAGCACACTCGGCTTCTCTGTGCACTTGCGAATTAATTTTGCCTGCGCACGGACTCTTGTTTGCGCTCCATGTGTCTTTCTACTTTCCTACGCGAACAACATTCCACCCTTTTGGCAAGTAGGAGTGGGCATTTATTAGACAGCCAAGCAAATCCCTTCCTCTCGGTGTGGTCGCTATGATCTCCTTGTCCGAGCCAATCCGAGGGAACTGTTATCGTCAAACTGTGTCCCTTTCTGAAGAAGAGTAGTCTGTAGATCAGGGGTAGGGAACCTGTGGCTCTTTTGATGACTGCATCTGGCTCTCAGATAAATCTTAGCTGATATTGCTTAACACGATAAGTAATGAATAATTCCGCTGGTAATCACAGTGTTAAAAATAACGTTCAAAATATAAAACATTCTCATGCATTTTAATCCATCCATCCATTTTCGACCGCACCTGTTCAAGAAGTCGCAAAAATGGTAAGAAGTATTTTATTTATTATTGGTTAGCTTCAGAATAACAATGTTATTAAAAAGAATAAGAGACTTATCATACTCTAAAAATGTTGGTCTTACTTAAAAATGCACGCGATTAGTTGTATTCAGTGTTAAAAAATATTATATGGCTCTCACGGAAATACATTTTGAAATATTTGGCTTTCATGGCTCTCTCAGACAAAAAGGTTCCCGACCCCTGCTTTAGAGCAAGGTTCCCCAAACTTTTTGACTCGGGGGCCGCATTGGGTTAAAAAAATTTAGCCAGGGGCCGGGCTTTGTGTGTGTGTGTGTGTGTGTGTGTGTGTGTGTGTGTGTGTGTGTGTGTGTGTGTGTGTGTGTGTGTGTGTGTGTGTGCATATATATATCCATCCATCCATATTCTACCGCTTGTCCCGTTCAGGGTCGGGGGGGGGGGTGCTGGAGCCTATCTCAGCTGCATTCGGGCGGAAGGCGGGGTACACCCTGGACAAGTCGCCACCTCATCACAGGGCCAACACAGATAGACAGACAACATTCACACTCACATTCACACACTAGGGCCATTTTAGTGTTGCCAATCAACCTATCCCCAGGTGCATGTCTTTGGAAATATATATATATTCCTCATGCACTAATTGACTAAAAGAGTGCACACTTGACGCCCGACACTGCAGCGCGAGCGCGATGATGTCACGTTATTGATGGGAAAATGCATTTTTAGACAATATGATTTGCCTGAGCGGCTCGGAGACCCTGAGAGTAACAAGCGGTAGAAAATAGATTAAAAAGGAGAAATAAAAAAACAACAACTTGTGTTTGTTCTATTTTTGGCCAAAGTAAGACAAAAAAAAACAATCTGAAATTGTCTTTATTTTTTAGTTTTAATGCCATGATTTTAATAGATTTTCCCTCCCTGAGCTCAAATGAGTTGGACACCCCTGATGTACAGTATTACAGTATATGTAACAGCTGCAGCAAAGAAAAATGGCAGCAGAAAATGGACATTATAAACAAAGAGAGGTAGCTAACATAGAAGCGGTCGAAAAAATTGAAGAAAAAAAAACTTGAGACTTATCGCGGGCCGAATTTTGGACGCCGTAGTTTGGGGACCCCTGCTTTAGAGTCTAAAGCAGGGCTATTCAACAGGTGTCCCAGAGCCAAAGGGCCCCCGTTTTCAGTAAAAAAATTGTGAGAGACAAACATTTTTGTTGCAAATTCCTAAAAAAAAACCAGTAGAGTGCTCCTTAGATCACTGTGAACACATTGGCAGATCCTTAATCGACATTTTAACCTTGCTAGGAAACATAGAACACTTAAGTCCAAACCTGTGTTTTACGTAATTTAGGCGGGCCTCAAGGCACCATTTTAACTAACTAAGATGTTGCTGTAGCTTGTTTACTTCCAAAGCAGTCAGTAGTCATTTGTTCAACTTTTTTAGTTATACGAGTGGTGTTCCTCAAGGTTCCATTTTAGGTCCTCTCTTTTTCATCATTTGGGCTATTCAAAAATGTGTGACACTCACATTTTTGCAGCAGATTCTTAAAAACAGTAGAGGGCTGTCAGCTATTTTGCAGAATGTACTTCAAAACAGACAAAATAAATAGACTAAAATGAAATGTCTGCTGTAGAGCACACTGGTTCTTGGGAATATACAAAATAAGAATGATTGTGAAGGGAGAAATCCGGCCCCCAAATACTTGGCTTTCTGGAAATGTGGGCCCCAATACTAATCAGTTGAATATTCCTGGTCTAAAAAGTGACCAATTAGAAAGGTGGAGAGTTTCTGGGCTGCTTCTAATGCCAAAAGGGTGGGACTGAGCATGTAGAGAAAGACACGTCGCGAGCGTAAATTTAGTCCTGGTGTGAGCAAACAGTCGGCGAGCGTGCATAGAGAGTCTGTGTGCGTGCAAAATGAGTCTGCGCGCACAGTGTTTCTTTTTTACGCGTAACGATTTTGGCACTGTTTTGACGCCATGTTATCTCAATTACAAAAGTAGTGTATTATTGCTAAGTGGCTCATTTATACGTGTGCAAATTATTTCCTAAAAACTAAATTTTGGTCATGAAAGCAAATCAATTTACGCACTAAAGTATATTGACAGTCGAAGCGTGTGTTTCACAAAAGGATTAGTTGCATTGACACTGTGGTACATCCTACATGTGATTCTCACCTTTGTAAACATGCACACTTCACTACTTGTCATGCAACACATAGTTTTTTTAGTCAGCCGCAAGTATTTTGTGTGAGCAAACTGTCAGCGATTACCGTTGGCAGTGCGGCGCAACACGTGGACAACATCTGCTGAGTCAATGTTCTGCAATAAACGCATAAATCAGAGGACGATGCCTTTTAATATGTTGGACGTTTTCCTTTAATACATTTTGTTCCCTCCGTGTGATCATGCAGGCCTCCCATCAGTTGCGCTTCCTGCGAGAGTGGGCCGTCTTTGGAAGAGCTCTGCGGCGCTCGGTCTGGGAGTTGCTGGGTGTCGCTCTCGCCTTGCTGCTGATGTTGCTGGCATACTCACATGCAGGACACCTGGTCAGTGTTTATCCCTCTAATGTGCACTACTTTCTATAAATAGAAATGAACATAACACTCTTCTTCATGCCTTATCCTGACATTTTTTTTCGTAACGCGTGTAGTCAGCAGGCCTGATCTGTGGAAATACTGCAGCAAAGTTTAACAACAATAGATGACATTCACTTTACAATTAAATGTAAAGTTTATTATTCTTTACAGAATCTAATTTAGGACACGTGTGTTTGAATTTTCATACATTTCACACTTAATCCTGCACAATACAATAAATAGGGTTGGGTATTGTTTGCAAATCGGTTGTTTGAAAAGGTACTTTAAACTAAGAAAAATATACAAATGCATTCATGCTCGCGCCGCCATCCTCACGTTCATGTTTCGCTTTAAGATGATACATTTGTCGCTGCACCACTAATTATTTCCCTTTTATCTAAAGTTCCAATGAGGTTTATTGTGAAGCGAAAATGGGCGCAGAGCACATCGCTCAAACTATGACTGATGTGTGACGTGCTCACTGACGTGCTGCCTTCAGGCACCGGTCAAAACATACACTTTGATTAGTCATCATTCATTTATGGTAACACAATCATTTTTTTTAATTAATCACATGCGTTAAGGCAGGGGTGTCAAACTCATTTTAGATCTGGGGTCACATGGAGAAAAATCTACTCTCAAGTGGGCCGGACTGGTAAAATCACGGCACGATAACTTAAAAATAAAGACAAGTTCAGATTGTTTTCTGTGTTTAGAAATAGAAAAAAACACAATCTGAAAATGTACAAATCATAATGTTGTTGGGGTTTTTTTTACACTTACATGTTGCGGTTAATAGTATTCTATCTTTATGTGTAGTTATTTATACTTTCTGAATACATTATGTGATAATGTTCATCAGTCAAATCATTGGTGTTAAGTTTCAATCTATGAAGATTAAAAAAAATATCAAAATCAAATTAAAGTATGTTATTTATGTAGTTTGCTCATTTTCCTCGACTAGCATCATTTTTACCTGGCACACCCGCCCCTCCCTATACTCAGATCACATGCTGTTAAATGTAAAATGTCATGGTGCCTCACATGAAATTATTCCTAGCCGCTTCCTGCTCCATCACCGGGAAGAATATAACGACAGATGTAACAAACACACAGCCCCATTGGCTCCTGTGGCGCACAGAGTTAGATAGCTCTTTATTGTCATTGCAGAAGTACAACGAAACTTTGTTTTCAGCACAAACCCATTCAAGATTAGACAAAACAAACAGTGTACAGGGTTACAGAACAGGAACGCTGATGGGTCGCCACAAGGCACCCCGTAAAAGAATGAGTAAAAAAATACAATCTAGACTGGGCTCCGAAGGGGGCCCAGTCTGGAGTGGGGAAAAAACCTCCATAGCAAAGCACATATACATATTACAACGTACATCTCGAGATATCTAGCAACAGAGGGAAGGGAGTGCGAGGTCATGATGATGGGCCGCAGCTCTCAGGCGCTGACCATCCATTCAACACCCCTATGGGATTTGCGTTGAGGGCTTTGGGTTGGGGGCGGTGGGGTGTGTATGTGTGGCGTATATTTTTGTGGTTGCATGTGTGTGTAAGCCCGTAGTGTGTCTCTGTTCCGCGGCCTTGATGTTTGTGCAGTCGCTAGTCCAAAGTCACAACAGGTGTGTGTCCATGAGTTAGTACTTGTCCTGAAGGCAGTGGTTGCAGGTTCAAATCCCGGTCGTAGTTGAGGGAGGAAGGTTTATAAATGTATGTTTTAATGATGTTAAAATTGTACTTTTACACTAAAAATGTTTTTATTCATTCGTTTGTTTTAGTACACAACATGCAAAATTAAATTAGTTTGATTAAAATTATTGCCACCGTGATTGCTTCACGGTGGCAGAGGGGTTAGTGCATCTGCCTCACAATACGAAGGTCCTGAGTAGTCTTGGGTTCAATCCCGGGCTCGGGATCTTTCTGTGTGGAGTTTGCATGTTCTCCCCGTGACTGCGTGGGTTCCCTCCGGGTACTCCGGCTTCCTCCCACTTCCAAAAACATGCACCTGGGGATAAGTTGATTGGCAACACTAAATTGGCCCTAGTGTGTGGATGTGAGTGTGAATGTTGTCTGTCTATCTGTATTGGCCCTGCGATGAGGTGGCGACTTGTCCAGGGTGTACCCCGCCTTCCGCCCGATTGTAGCTGAGATAGGCTCCAGCGCCCCCCGCGACCCCAAAGGGAATAAGCGGTAGAAAATGGATGGATGGATGGATGATTAAAATTAGCATACAAATGGTTTTACATAGATAAAAAAGTGCGACCAAAAGTTGTAATGGAGCTCCAATTTGGCCTGGGGGCAGCTGTGGGCACACCTGCTAGAATGAATGCAAAACCAGCCAAACAATAAATAAACAAGCAACAGCAATTCACCGTTACTTGAAAAGCTAAAGCAGAATGTAACCTTCATTGAACTTTCTTTTTTTTGTCTCTTCACTCAAAAAAGAAAAAAGTTTCTTTCATTATGAGTTGTTTTTTTTGTTGCTTTTACATACTTGCAACAGATGTTGCATTGCTGTCGTGTAATGTCTAACCAAGTTATTTTCACACACACACGCAACAACGTCTGCTGTGTCAACTTGATTCACTTGTGCTCCTGCAGCTTTGCTTCAATTTAGAAATAATCCTCAACTATTTAGCCTCAAGCAGTCTGTCGTTATCACTGACTGGTAATCAGACTGAGAATTGTCCAACACTGTTATGCAAAACTCTTGAATGTTTTGTGTTTTTAACCTCTTAAGGCCCAAGCTGTTTGTTTACATGCTTTTTTTATTCCTCTTTGCTATTTGGGCTTATTGGACCCTAATTAGAATAAAAACTAAGAATCATCTTTTGATATGATGTACCTAGTCCATAAGTACACAAACGTGTACTTCATGTTTAGTGACATGCTAATTCTTATTTTTACACTTTTTTTTCCAAATTCCATTGTATGTTATACTCTTCTGACACCAGCAGATGGCAGTATAAGTGTCCACATAAGGGCCATAAGACCCCAATTCAGTATTGTACACAATTTTGTAAATAAGAGCTAAAAGGTGCTGTCCACGCATGTGGCCACTAAGCCTTTAGAGGTTTTTAAAGTACATCAAATATATATAATAAACACGCCGCTGTAATTGTAATTTTCCCATGCAAATGATGTGTACCAACCATTTTCCTTCTTCTCTCCAGCTCTACCACTCTGTATTTGATGGCTACGGCAGCGTCGGCGCCACCTGTCTGTCCTTGTTGGGGGCCGGTGGGCGTGGCCTGTTGTCGTGGGGACCTTCTCAGTCGCTAACCGGTCCGTCAAGCACCGTTTCGACGTTGGTGTTCCACGCCAGCTTCGCCGTGCTGCGCTTGGTCTTGCTGTGGTTGGTCGCCTCCGTTTTACTGAGGAACTACCGGCGTGGACGTGCGGAGTTGTACCGCCCGGCCGTGGATCTGCAAGACTACGAGATGGTGGAGCTCTTCCTCAGGAGACTGAAAATGTGGATGGGTCTCAGCAGAGCCAAGGAGGTAATACTCTTGTTTTGACAAGTTCGGGCCTGATTTAGCAAAGGTTTGCGTGCACTAAAACACGTGCAAACCTGATAGCACACTACTAAACGTGTGCAAAGTGGATTGCGTCTGTTAAGTGAGCAGAATAAGGCGTGCAATCCATTTTGCAAAATATATGCTGATCATCAACACGCCCACAATACAGGGAGGAGAAAATGTAAAAACAATTAAAGCTGCAAACAGCGTTGAGAGTGCCCTCGCGCCACTGTGCAACGAGGGGTTTACATGAGTCCTTGCCAATGCTTTTCTAATGTCCCACCACAAGGGGGCGATCCTAATGTTGATTTGTCATGATCAGAACCCAACCTTAGAGCCATTTAACCAAGGTTTCTCATTATGCCCATTGGGTTGAGTTTTTTCTTTCCTTCAAGCGGGATCCGAGCCGAGGATGTCGTTGTGCAGCCCTTTGAGACATTTGTGATTAAGGGCTAAATAAGTCAACTTTGATTGATTGATACTCACCATAGAAGGACACAAAAGGCCATGCTGACAGCTAAGCTGGAGCTCTTGAATGTACACAAAGGGGGGGCGGATCAATACAGATATTGATGGTAACAATACCAAATATAGTATCAGTATATGGCCGATACTAGAGTGGTTAGATTGATATTGTTTTATTTGAAAAGTCTTTTGTCATTTTTGTTATTGTTTACAAATTTATGAAATAAGTTCCTGGACAGGGCTTCACGGTGGCAGAGGGGTTAGTGCATCTGCCTCACAATACGAAGGTCCTGAGTAGTCTTGGGTTCAATCCCGGGCTCGGGATCTTTCTGTGTGGAGTTTGCATGTTCTCCCCGTGACTGCGTGGGTTCCCTCCGGGTACTCCGGCTTCCTCCCACCTCCAAAGACATGCACCTGGGGATAAGTTGATTGGCAACACTAAATTGGCCCTAGTGTGTGGATGTGAGTGTGATGTTGTCTGTCTATCTGTGTTGGCCCTGCGATGAGGTGGCGACTTGTCCAGGGTGTACCCCGCCTTCCGCCCGATTGTAGCTGAGATAGGCTCCAGCGCCCCCCGCGACCCCAAAGGGAATAAGCGGTAGAAAATGGATGGATGGATGGAAGTTCCTGGACACAGAAGGACTTCAAGGGGGAAAAACCCAAAAGATTTCAATCCAATAGTGAAGTGAATTCTGTTTATATAGCGCTTTTCTCTAGTGACTCAAAGCGCTTTACATAGTAAAACCCAATATCTAAGTTACATTTTTAAACCAGTGTGGGTGGCACTGGGAGCAGGTGGGTAAAGTGTCTTGCCCAAGGACACAACGGCAGTGACTAGGATGGCAGAAGTGGGGATCGAACCTGGAACTCTCAAGTTGCTGGCACGGCCACTTTACCAACCGAGCTATACCGCCCCAGTGGAAAATAATTTGAATATTTAATTAATATTGTTACATTTCCATTCCGGGTTTTTGTTTGATTATATTTGTGATCAAAAATGTATTCATTTTATGATCTAGAACATTTGGAGTATCAGTACAAACATTGGTATGACCGATACTGCCGATAAAAAAATAAAACTGGGAATGACGCACTATGTTACCGCATATGTCAGCAGCCAACTTAGGAGCCTTTGTGACTCATTGTGAAATGGTTCTATTATTATTTGCATAACAAATAATATATGGTAATACATATCGTTATTGCAGGCAAGGTATAATCAACTTACTTATTTTACAGAAAGCTAAGGACTGGGGGGCCGGACTTCACTATTAGTCATAACAAGAGTCCTCTACAGTACACATTTTATGTTGGGTTACTGTATTTTGAGTTACACGAGTGCTCCTCTGTTTTTAAGGGCCTTCCACAAAAATGAGTCTCTTGCAAGTTTTCTTAAACTGAATTTGGGGGCCACCAGTTGAATAGCCCAAATGATGAAAAATGGAGGACCTAACATGGAACCTTGAGGAACACCACTAGTATGACTTAAGAAGTTGAACAAATGACAACTGACTGCATCTGAAGACACTACAGCAAAAGTTTAGTTACCGTATTTTTCGGACTATAAGTTGCAGTTTTTTTCATAGTTTGGCCGGGGGTGCGACTTATACTCAGTAGCGACTTATGTGTGAAATTATTAACAAATTACCGTAAAATATCAAATAATATTATTTAGCTCATTCACGTAAGAGACTAGATAGACGTATAAGATTTCATGGGATTTAGCGATTAGGAGTGACAGATTGTTTGGTAAACGTATAGCATGTTCTATAGGTTATAGTTATTTGAATGACTCTTACCATAATATGTTACGTTAACATACCAGGCACGTTCTCAGTTGGTTATTTATGCCTCATATAACATACACTTATTCAGCCTGTTGTTCACTATTCTTTATTTATTTTAAATTGCCTCTCAAATGTCTATTCTTGGTGTTGGGTTTTATCAAATACATTTCCCCAAAAAATGTGACTTATACTCCAGTGCGACTTATATGTTTTTTTCCTTCTTTATTATGCATTTTCGGCAGGTGCGACTTATACTCCGAAAAATACGGTACATCAATCACATAACGAGAAAACACTGCCAAAAAAAGAGGACTTAAGGGGGTGCCTTGAGGAACGCCAAAGTTATGTACAAAACCAGTGAAGTTGGCACGTTGTGCAATTCGTAAATATAAACAGAATACAATGATTTGCAAATCCTTTTCAACTTATATTCAGTTGAATAGACTGCAAAGACAAGATATTTAATGTTCGAACTGAGAAACTTTTTTTTTTTTGCAAATAATCATTAACTTAGAATTTAATGGCAGCAAAAAAGTTGGCACAGGGACATTTTTACCACTGTGTTACATGGCCTTTCCTTTTAACAACACTCAGTAAACATTTGGGAACTGAGGAGACCAATTTTTAAAGCTTTAAGTGGAATTATTTCCCATTCTTGCTTGATGTACAGCTTAAGTTGTTCAACAGTCCGGGGGTCTCCATTGTGGTATTTTACGCTTCATATTGCGCCACAAATTTTCAATGGGAGACAGGTCTGGACTACAGGCAGGCCAGTCTAGTACCCGCACTCTTTTACTATGAAGCCACGCTGTTGTAACTCGTGGCTTGGCATTGTCTTGCTGAAATAAGCAGGGGCGTCCATGATAACGTTGCTTGGATGGCAACCTATGTTGCTTTAAAACCTGTATGTACCTTTCAGCATTAATGGTGCCTTCACAGATGTGTAAATTACCCATGTCTTGGGCACTAATACACCCCCATACCATCACAGATGCTGGCTTTTCCACTTTGCGCCTATAACAATCTAGATGGTTCTTTTCCTCTTTGGTTCAGAGGACACGACGTCCACAGTTTCCAAAAACAATTTGAAATGTGGACTTGTCAGACCACAGAACACTTTTCCACTTCTTAGATGAGCTCGGGCCCAGCCAAACCGGCAGCATTTCTGGGTGTTGTTGATAAATGGCTTTTGCTTTGCGTAGTAGTAAGTTGCACTTACAGATGTAGCGACAAACTGTAGTCACTGACAGTGGTTTTCTGAAGTGTTCCTGAGCCCATGTGGTGATATCCTTTACACACTGATGTCGCTTTTTGATGCAGTACCGCCTAAGGGATCGAAGGTCCGTAATATCATCGCTTACGTGCAGTGATTTCTCCAGATTCTCTGAATCTTTTGATGATATTATGGACAGTAGATGGTGAAATCCCTAAATTCCTTGCAATAACTTGTTGAGAAATTTTGTTCGACAATTTGCTCACGCATTTGTTGACAAAGTGGTGACCCTCGCCCCATCCTTGTTTGTGAATGACTGAGCATTTCATGGAAGCTGCTTTTATACACAATCATGGCACCCACCTGTTCCCAATTAGCCTGTTCACCTGTGGGATGTTCCAAATAAGTGTTTGATGAGCATTCCTCAACTTTCTCAGTCTTTTTTGCCAACTGTGCCAGCTTTTTTGAAACATGTTGCAGGCATCAAATTACAAAAGAGCTAATATTTGCAAAAAAATAAAGTTTTCCAGTTCGATTGTTAAGTATCTTGTCTTTGCAGTCTATTCAATTGAATATAAATTGAAAAGGATTTGCAAATCATTGTAATTTTGTTTTTATTTACGATTTAAACAACGTGCCAACTTTACTGGTTTTGGGGTTTGTAAATGAGATGTTTGGACCCCCGTGTTCTATGTTTGCTGGCAAAGTTAAAATGTCAATGCAAGGATGTCAAAGTTGTCAAAGTTCTTCAATACTACAGGAGCACTCTTGTGTTTTTAGGAATTTGCTCCAAAAATGTTTGTTTCCCAAATTTTGATCTGAACTCGGGTGCTGGTATGGTATCATTCCCGGCCCAGATTTGGCCCTCTGGGCCTCAGTTTGATAGCCCTGTTCTAGGCCATAGTACTCCACCCTCATGTTCTTCTCTCTTGTCGCCGTAGTTTCGTCACAAAGTTCGTTTCGAAGGCATGGAGTTGCCGCCATCACGTTCGTCGTCCAGCAGCGACTGCAGGTCTCTGTGCTTGCCGCCGCTGGAGCGTCCCGACTCTCCGTCCACGCCAGACAGCATCGACGCCGGCTCCGAGGCCTCCTGGTGCCCGGCTTCCTCCAGCCCTTGCAGCCTGACGGAGGCTCCCGGTGTCGGACTGGGGCCGGGCCTGGGCCTGGGCCTGCGTCTGGGTCCGGGGGCGGTGGTGGTGGGCGGGGCCAGCTGGAAGGAGAGAGCCGAGACGGAGGCCTCGATGAAGCGGCTGCTCCCCACCTTCGACGCCCTGCTGCAGCAGCTGGATCGCGTCACCGTGGCAACGGAGGACCTGTTGCACGTGGAGTGTCGACTCGAGCGAGCGCAGAGGAAGGGGAGGCGCGGCAACGGAGGGGAGCGGCGAGGAAAGGCGGGGAAAGACAAGGAAAGGAAGAGCGTCAAAGAAAAGCACAAAGCGGGCAAGAAGGCTCGGAAAAAGGATACAAGGGAAGGTGAGGCTGCTGCCAAAAACACGCCCAAAGCAGCGGACAAATCGCCCCCCATGCCAGCCACTGACCCCTCCCCTTCTCTGCTTGAGTCCAGCACTGTGCCTGCATGCGCCGAGAGAGAGCCCCTCCCCCCCTCCAGCATGTTCAACCACCCGGCCCACACCACCACCATCCCCACGCACAAGCGCAAGCGCAAGCCCCCTCCCCTCAAGAACAAAGTGCACCCCAACTAAAAGTGCGAGAACATTCCGGGGTTAAGGACGAGAAGAGAGCGGGGGAGGGGGACAGCTGGCTCTGTCTCCCACCGCTCCTCTCTAAACCCTCTAAGGCCGTTGTTTGAATCCCGCCTGGTGCAGGTTGCCTGGTGTCTGCACTAAAACCAATAAGTGGTCTTTTTTTTTTTTTGTCTTTTGTCCCCCCGCCCCCTCTGCCAAGCTGAAGGACCCCCCCCCCCCTGGCCTCAAGTGACCCTGGTGGTCACATGGGGTCACTGACAGGAGCGCAGTAACGTGTTCACCTGAGGACTAACCGTTTGTTTTTAACCAAAAAAAAAGACCTTCTGTGTTTTTGTAAGTGTACTCCAAACCTGGCGCTACTTTTACTACTTTGAGAACGTTAACGACAGATAAACGCACACGCATGCACAGATCTCGCTTTTTAAACCCACAGGGACGAGCAGATAGAAACAGGGCTACGAATATTTATAAAAACCTCCTTGGGGAAAAAAAACTCACGGAGACGAGTCGTCTTATATTCAGCATTTAGAGATTTATACACGCAAACAGGTCAGAGCCTTTCTTCCTGTCACTCACACACCAGAGAGACACTTACTGTAAAAAAAAAAAAAAAGTATCTCAAACTATAGAGGAGTACAGTAGATCCTTGCACATTCACAATTGTTATCGTTACATCTCAGTAGTCACTTACAAATATATGCTATTAAATGACGTAAGCACAGGACATAATATTGCAACGAGCTTCATTAGGACAGGAAATGGTCACATTTTAACTTGTAATTTCCAGGCTATAGAGCACACCGGTATTTAGGCCGCATCCACCAAATTTTAGAAGAAATAAATATATTTGTACATATTAGCCAGACATGGCAGTAAAACGGCTGATAAACAAAACGGAAGTCATCGCCGTAGACTGAACAGACGCAATAACTCCACGGTGACATTTTGGTGAATTTACGAAACTTTGTAAACATGTTAGCATATTGGCTAATGCTAACGACGCTAGCTTGATTACATTACTATAGCACAGACAAATATGCATGAAAACACTCCTACAGACATCACACGTGGGACGGTTTAGTAAGTATGAGTTGTTTTAGGTATATTGTAAAACTTACAAACGCTGCTTGTTAGAGGTGGGGATCTTTGGGCAGCTCACGATTCCATGAAAAATGGATTAATGGTGCATCTCGTATAACGTGTGTATATTGATGATGTTTTACATTTTCTTTTCGTTCCACTAAATATCACTTGCAACTTTCCAACAAAAAAAAGTGCATTTCTAATACGAAACAGTTTAATTAATTCCCACATTTATTAAAACTGGTCGGGTCTCTCGGTGAGGTGGCTCGCTGCAGTCAGCCAAATTTTAGAATTGTCTGCATCACTTTATTTACAATAAATACATCGATTATTGACATTTACTAGTCAATTTTACAATCGCCCATGTCCGAATTGCGATGCATCTAAAAATCAATAATTTCCTCCACCTATATTGCTTCTAGTGATGAATGAAGAATCCTTTTTGAGCAGAAACGCTATGGACGGTTGTACTTCCGGTTCAAGGCACGGAACAGAAAGTACATTTTCAACCCACCTGCAAAAAGATGGCGCCGTAGCACAAACAATAACACACATTTTCCGTGCCTCTGTCAATGTAAACTATTTGTTGAGTACAAAACATTCCGGGCGTTAGCGAGGAAAAATCCATAAATTAGTTGCACCGTTTTATAAGCTGCAGGGTTCAAAGCGTTGGAAGAAAAGTAGCTGCTTATAGTCTGACGCAGCAGGTAGTCAACTCAAACTACTATCTCACTCACTGTGTGATCATACAAACACAAACAAGACGTGCTGGAAAAGTCTACCTTGCAGGGATCTACTGTACGTCAATGAAGCAATAACCTTTTTGAATAGCAACTCGTCAGTGTTTTCATTGTTATTGAAAACATTTTACAAACATATCAGTTCTGTCTGGGTCCTGAAAAAGAAAGGCCGTCTTATATTCGGGTCAATTTGGTACGTTTGAGATGAAGAGAAGCAATGTGCTGATTTGAAGGGACACACGTGTGATTTTTGAATGGAAAAAAGGAAAATGAATGCAAGTTGTTGATCCGAATGAAGGAAACAAGAAGGATGCTACAGTGTACATGTTCATATTTACACGCTTTGTTGACTATTTTGTTTATTGTGTTCACGAGTTGTGATGTAAACGCACTTTTCTTCTATTATTCATTCTTTTGAATGCCAGTGTTGTTGTTTTGTGAGCTAATAAGTTTGGTATGGCATCTAACAGAGCAGCAGGGACTTTCAAAGTAAGGCACCGATTACAGTAGGGAAGGGATTCATACGGCCCCATTCCTGGGCTCCTGGTTAATCGTTTTGCAATGCAGTCTGCCGAAAATGATGGAAAGCGCCACTCTACATAGTAACTGACGCTGTGGTCAAAGTTGGAGTTGCCACAAAACACACTTTAAAGATATTCAACACTCTATTGCTCGATAGTGCACCCCCGCCCCCAATTTGTCAGGTAACCTGTGACGAGTGGGGCCTTTTGAATCCCCTTCCAACTGTACTACACTTCAAAAATAAAAAAACATATATGAAGCCAATTTCAGTCAAATTTAAAGGCTAAATAATGTGATTCAGCAGAAAACGCCACAAAAAATTCTCCAGAAAATCATATTTAAAAGGGGAGTAGTGATGGGAAACACGATTCCTTTTACTGACTCGAGTTTTAATTAGTGAATCGGGTCGTCGAGTCACTGGTCACAGAGAGACGGAAACTTGTTTTGTCAAGCCTGTGATGCAGGAAAAGGACAAAACGAGTTAGTTAATTACGTTAATTTAAGTCTATTTGTCTTTGTTGAATTCATCCAGCAGCAGTTTTCAGTAAGTGAACGAGTCGTCTGAAATGAACGACTCGTTCACGACTCGCCCAGACTTTGAAAGTCCTGCAATGAAGAAGCTCCACTTCTTACTGAAGCTTCTCTATAAACATTACCAACGTCCTCCATGTGTTTTGTACTGAGCACTTTATTTCCTAATATCCAAGGCCATATTTAACTGTCTTTATAAAAAAAAAAACGAGTATTAACAAGGTGGTTTAAAAATGTTTTGTTTCGATCGACGTTCGTAATTTTGTGTCCAGCGGGCAAAAATCTCAGGGAACAAACTGACCCTTTCCTCTAAACTATTTTGTTTACTCGCATAATGAATTTTCTATGATATTCTGTTGTAAATGTTCTCCAAAGAGAATGAGTGATTGTTGACACCATAAATATTCTTCGCACTTATTTTCTGCCAAATCTCATAATTTACATGATTTCCAGAACCAAAGAGAGACAAAATGCATCGTGTGTATATTTGTGTATCTTTAGTGGTGTATATATTTCTTTTGCTATTCATGATCAAAGTTTTTGTCTTCTAGCCATATATGGTCAGTGTCGTCCCACACTTCCTGTCTAACTAAAGCGACTAAGCTAAATATGTATTTAAAAATGCATTTCACATCCATCAGTCCTCGGGATGTTTGCTTTGTGTGACGTCCACAGAATGTTACAGCGTCACACAACACATCCGTCATCCTTGTGTTGCAGTCTTCTTGCTTTTGCACTTGACAATGTTCAATAAACGGCTCAACATTAAAGGAATCATTTTTCTCCACTCATTAAATGACACCTGAATTAAACCTACAACCCAGGTACAACTTTTGCACATTTTGCTATATGAGCAGAGGTAAGTCTAAGGGTGTCTTGATGTGATATTGATATCGGTCCGATATCAAGTAATGGATGATATCGGCTTGCATCTCGATCTCCAATACAAGCAGTCCTGCAGCGTGTTTACTTGTGCAAAGCTGGACATCTCAATGTCCTCCAATTATCACACAATGTTGGTCCTTTTGTCACGACTTGGTCCGGAACGCAAAATTAGTCCCTCTCCTCGCTGGAAGTCCAAAAAAAAAGGCGTGAATTTGACTAAGTGCCTAGGAGCATGTCCCTTTAAGAAGGCCGACGTGCCTTGGTTCTCCACCTGGGTCTGGAACGCAAAATTAGTCCCTCTCCTCGCTGGAAGTCCAAAAAAAAAGGCGTGAATTTGACTAAGTGCCTAGGAGCATGTCCCTTTAAGAAGGCCGACGTGCCTTGGTTCTCCACCTGGGTTTGGAACGCAAAATTAGTCCCTCTCCTCGCTGGAAGTCCAAAAAAAAAGGCGTGAATTTGACTAAGTGCCTAGGAGCATGTCCCTTTAAGAAGGCCGACGTGCCTTGGTTCTCCACCTGGGTCTGGAACGCAAAATTAGTCCCTCTCCTCGCTGGAAGTCCAAAAAAAAAGGCGTAAATTTGACTAAGTGCCTAGGAGCATGTCCCTTTAAGAAGGCCGACGTGCCTTGGTTCTCCACCTGGACTATGGAGTTTTTGTTTTCCCAAGATGCAAGAGAATTTGTATCGGACATGGCTTGAAGGTGGGTACATGATTTATTTAAACACTATAACTACAAAAAAAAAAGTACAAACAAAAAGCGCGCACAGTGGCGGAGAAACGACTTGGCTATGAAAACAAATACTTGCACAAAGGCAGAAACTATGAACAACAAAAAACACTAACTGTGGCTTAATAAACAAAAACTTACTTGGCATGGAACCGGCATGAAAAAAAGAGCAGCAAGGATCATAAGGGTGTGGAGAGTGTGCAGAAGCATAAATGCGGGGATGTCACCAGAAAGACAAACTGAAAACACTGAACTTAAATACTACAGACATGATTAACGAAAACAGGTGCGTGACTCAAAACGTGAAACAGGTGCGTGACGTGACAGGTGAAAACTAATGGGTTGCTATGGTGATAAACAAGAGTGCACAATGAGTCCAAACGTGGAACAGGTGAAACTAATGGGTAATCATGGAAACAAGACAAGGGAGTGAAAAGCCAGAAACTAAAGAGTCCAATAACTAAACAAAACATGACTAAGACAAAACATGATTACACAGACATGACACCTTTCTTGTATTTTAGTCAGGTCATTTACAAAATAAGGCCCCGTTTATACTAAGCCGGATAAGGTTATCCAGGGTAAATCCCACCTAACCTTATCTGTGTCCACACACACACACAATGCCACCGTTTTAAGACCGGCGCGGATGTTTTTTCTATCAAGAAAAGCAGTCCGTGATGTTTTTGTCATTATTATTATTATTGTCTTTTATTATCCTGCGGTGTTTTGGTTCTACTTCCTGTTGGACTGCTTGTTTTGCTGCACTTTAACATTGTTTAGTTTCTTGCCAGCGCAGCTGTTTTCTATTTCTATTCAAGTCTATTTAGGATCAGCTGTTGCTCCTTGCCAGCACTGGATTATTGCCTTTTTGTTGGTTTTTTGCTTCATAAGTAAGTCCTTTGACCGGCACGCCGCCTTCTGTCTCTGCATCCTGCGGTCACGCCATCATGTGCCACCGTGACAATTATTTTATAAAAAGTAATCTGTTAAACGAAATTTGATAAAAACTTATTTCTGACCGACATTGTCCATAGTTAGGAGTTCAAAAAAAAAATGAAGCACAAATTTAAAATGTCTCCGCTTTTAATGCATTCAGTGGAAACTTTTGGGGAAAATACCGTATTTTACGGGCTATAGAGCACCGGTATTTAAGCCACACCCAGAGGTGGGTAGTAACACGCTACATTTACTCCGTTACATCCACTTGAGTAACTTTTGGGATAAATTGTACTTCTAAGAGTAGTTTTAATGTAACATACTTTTACGTGAGTATATTTATAGAGAAGAAATGCTACTTTTACTCCGCTCCATTTATCTACATTCAGCTTGCTACTGATTTTCATCGATCTGTTAATGCACGCTTTGTTGGTTTTTGTTTGTCAGACAGACCTTCAAAGTAGGATCTTATGCATGCCTGCGTTTCACCAATCAAATGCAGTCACTGGTGACGTTTCACTCTGTTTCACCAATCAAATGCAGTCACTGGTGACGTTTCACTCTGTTTCACCAATCAAATGCAGTCACTGGTGACGTTTCACTCTGTTTCACCAATCAAATGCAGTCACTGGTGATGTTTCACCAATCAAACAGAGCCAGGCGGTCACATGATTAACAAGCTTAAACTTACATGAACTCAACGTCAAATTTGAGGAAGCACATCGCGGTAAGTAACCTTAGTAGATATGTTGGCTGTCACTGTAGGCCGATGTTAGCTTCCCTGCTATGAATCACTGTCAAATGTACATCGTGTGGGGACATTTATTAACGCACTGCAGCCTCATAGACAGACAGAGACACACACACACACGCATGCATAGAAACACCAATCAGTGTGTTCCCAGGTGCAGCCCACACCTATCAGTTTAGGGTTTGTGTAAAGGCTAACTTGTTATTTTCCTTTGTAATCTCTGCCTACTGAGCCTATGGTGCTGTTAAGTTATTGTGGCTCAATTTGCCTTACTTTTTTTTTATGTTAATGTATTATTATTTAATATATATACAGTGCCGGCCCAAGCCTCCATGGGGCCCTAAGCAAAATTTGATTTTGGGGCCCTCTATTTCTGCCAATAATATTGATTGATCATTCACACACCTACTATAAACTCATTGCGGCTCTGGCAGTGTTGTTTACATTATCCTACAAATGACATGTCATTTATAAAGATATGTGGGTGGCCCAGTTTATAACATAAATAATACCAATGAATGAACGAATGATGTCCAGAGTGCCCCATATGGTTCCTAATCTTAAAATGTAGAAAACATTCAGCTACAAGAGTGGCCTGGGGTTGAACAGTCCAAGTGATAAAGCTTTGTATTTACAGTAAACGTGTCATCTTGTTAAGGTTTGCAGGGGAGGTGACGGCAACAGACACTAGTTGGCAGTAATGTTCAATGATTTATTATATATAGTAATATATATAATAATAAACAACACTAAATATACGAACTAAGGAAATGGAGTGTGGCAAAATCCAAGAGTGTGTATGGTGTAAGACTATGTGTAGTATTTAACTGAGGTGTGCGTTACCAAGTGTTGAACGAGAGATGAGGAAGTCCAGGGGAAGAGGGGAATCCGTGTCCAAGCGGGAGGTCGAGATCCAAGGAGCAGTCCGAGAAGCAGGGGAACGACGACGAGAAATGACAAGACACACAGCAACGTCAAAACACGGGAACGGAGGTCTGCAGTAGAATGATACGACAATGAAACACGGAAGGGAAAACAGACAGCGAGAACAGTATTGCATCAAGCAGGATGATCGCTTACTATACGCCAACAGATGATTATATTCCGGCGCCGGCATGCCAAGATGTCCAGGCTTATGAAGGCAGCTCCTTCATTCCAGGCAGGTGTGATGATTGCTGGCGGCAGCTGCAGGGCGGAGACGCGCGCGGCGCGTCCCTAGATCTGCGCCACAGTCGTGGGCGTGTCCCGCGGTGCTTGCAGCGCGCAAGGACGAGGACGCATTCCAATGCGCCCTGGCCGTGACACATCTTGTCTCATCAGTCTTGTACATATTAGTCTTTAATTACTAGTTTATATTTTTAGTTAATTGTTCATATTTAATGTTTACTTTGTACAAAGAGAGCGCAGTCTACTGAAGTTAAATTCCATGTGTGTTAAACATAACTGGACAATAAAGCTGATTCTGATTCACTTTATTATTTTTGGTAACAAAAACCTGAAACAGCAATGTGCAAAAATGTTGACCTAAAATTGTGTTTTTGTACAAAAATATATCTTTGATCATTTAGAAATCATCAGTCAGACTCGTACATATAAAAAATAATAATTTTTTGTTAATTGCTTTTGGGGGCCCCCTGGTGGCCGCGGGGCCCTAAGCAAGCGCTTAGTACGCTTATGCCTTGGGCCGGCTCTGAATATATATTATTGTTTTAGTTGCTTAAGAGATATTTTATAATTTGCTCATTGCTATTTTTATGTTTTTGTGCATTATTTGTTGCCGTCATCATTAAACGAACAGGTTACTCATCAGTTACTCAGTACTTGAGTAGTTTTTTCACAACATACTTTTTACTTAAGTAAATATTTGGGTGACTACTCCTTACTTTTACTTGAGTAATAAATCTCTAAAGTAAGAGTCCTCTTACTTGAGTACAATTTCTGGCTACTCTACCCACCTCTGGCCACACCACCCAAAAAAAATAATAATAATACAAAAATGTACATAAGCCACGCCGGAAAGATTTTGTAAATGTTTGTTAACATAACTTGTTTTCACACGGCAGTAAAACAGCTGATCAAACAAAACAGAAGTCATCGTCATGGACCCTAATCAGCTAAACAGACTCATTAACTCCACGGTGACGTTTTGGTGAATTTACGAAACTGAAACAATACAAAAAAAAAATGCCATTGTAAGTTTATAACACGAACACAGACACTTGTAAAAGTGTTTGCATGTTCGCTAATGCTAACGACGCTAGCATGTATAAATATGCAGGAAAACACTCCTACAGGCATCACACATGGGACGGTTTAGTAAGTAAGAATAGTTTTAGTTATATTGGAAAACTCCGAGGTACTTGAACTCCTCCAAGTGGAGGAGTTCAAGTACCTCGGAGTCTTGTTCACGAGTGAGGGAAGAGTGGATCGTGAGATCGACAGGCGGATCGGTGTGTTGTCTTCAGTAATGCGGACGCTGTATCGATCCGTTGTGGTGAAGAAGGAGCTGAGCCGGAAGGCAAAGCTATCGATTTACCGGTCGATCTACGTTCCCATCCTCACCTATGGTCATGAGCTTTGGGTCATGACCGAAAGGACAAGATCACGGGTACAAGCGGCCGAAATGAGTTTCCTCCGCCGGGTGGCGGGGCTCTCCCTTAGAGATAGGGTGAGAAGCTCTGTCATCCGGGGGGAGCTCAAAGTAAAGCTGCTGCTCCTCCACATCGAGAGGAGCCAGATGAGGTGGTTCGGGCATCTGGTCAGGATGACACCCGAACGCCTCCCCGAGGGAGGTGTTTAGGGCACGTCCGACCGGTAGGAGGCCACAGGGAAGACCCAGGACACGTTGGGAAGACTATATATCCCGGCTGGCCTGGGAACGCCTCGGGATCCCCCGGGAGGAGCTGGACGAAGTGGCTGGGGAGAGGGAAGTCTGGGCTTCCCTGCTTAGGCTGCTGCTCCCGCGACCCGACCTCGGATAAGCGGAAGAAGATGGATGGATGGATGGATGGATATATTGGAAAACTTACAAACGTTGCTTGGAGTGATGAATGAAGAATTCATACGAGTAGAAACGCTGTGGACAATTTGACTTCCGATTCAAGGTACGGAACAGGAAGTACATTTTCCACCTGTAGTGAGCGAACTGGTCCAAAGGATGGCGCCAAAGCCCAAACAGTAACACATCTTTTCGGTGTTTGTCCATGTTATACGGTTTGTTGAACATAAAACTTTGACCATTAGCATTGGCGTTGCTAGGCCTATTTATCTAAAATATTCTGAAGCCCCCCTAAATAATTTGGTGTTAAAAAAATATATATATATATTTTTTTTTTTTTACAAATACATGCCGACATATTCATTATAAAGTGGCCCGAATATGAGTTTAAATAAATAATCATATAACCTGTCATTATTCACTCAGTTTCCCCTCACTTCATAGCGTAAGGTAGAGAGCCCCTTTAGTGCGTCAGTATCCAATCCATTCCACTTGTTCATATAGAAAATCACTCAAAATCCAGTCTGCTTTTTCTCTGCGACCTTGCTTGCGGTCCTTGGACTTGTTCATATAGAAAATGCCCACATCACTCAAAATCCAGTCCGCATTTTCTCTGCGACCTTGCTTGCGGTCCTGCAGGTGTACGAAGCACATTAGCACACAGCACTGCAGAACAAGAACGTGAACGAATGCAAAATGGACATAAGAAACTTTTTCAAGAAAGTAAGTATTCATCACTGCTTGTATTAAAATGTATTAGCTCCACTTTACACCTGGTCTGTGTTTGACAAAAAGTTACATTCCCACTCTAAAGCAATGCTGCTACTTTGTTAGCTAGTTAGCCTGAAATGCATCATGAAGGTCCTGGTTATTTATAAAGTTAAATGTGCACTCTTTTTTACCATTTGCTATCTTTGGGGTTACTTCCTTCTGGAGCATCAGCTGTGTTTCTCACTTTACACATGGAGGAGAACAGGAGCTGAGCTCATTCACGTATGACAATCATCAGTAGATAATAATAATAATCACTCCACAACCCCTATTGACCTGTAAGAGTCAGGGCAGAGGAGCACATAAAGTGAGAGGGGAGAGGCCTCTACTGGAAAGGTGAGCAGGAGAATAATGATACATATAAATAAATATTAAAACTTTTTTTTTTTTTAAATGGCTTATCGATAAGCCATTTGTTGTATTTATTTCTGGGTGGATCATGTTGACTATTGGTCCTCCTAATTGTCAATCATTCTGGTGATGTTACCTTATTGCATTGAATATATATATATATATATATATATATATATATATATATATATATATATATATATATATATATATTTATATCTATAAATACATATTAAGTCTTTCATACATATATATATATATATATATATATATATATATATATATATATATGTATGAAAGACTTAATATGTATTTATAGATATATATAAGAAAAACCCAGACACCATCTTTGTAGTCATTTTTCTCCTGCGTGGACTTCCGTCTTCCTTTACAATGAGTGAAGCTGCACGAAACCTTGTGTCTGCAATTGTAAATAATTTAGTTTTTAAGTTTTGTGTTTTTTGTAGAATCCATATAAAGTAATACACATTAGCCTATTGTTAAAATAATGAAAGAAACATCATTAAATATATTTGTTTTATTGTATTGTTACATTAATAGCTGTTGTATTGTTATAGGATGGCTTGTTAAACATTTCATAGGATTTTCAGAGGGAGGAAAAACCAAGACATTTAATATAAAATGTAAAATGAATAAATACATAAAAAGAAAAAGAAAATGGTTAAAAGCCATCGTCCCGGAGAGCATTTAATTTTGTCCCGTTCTTTTTTTTTTTACCGGCCCCGGGACGACGGGACTACGTTAATCTCAAGCCCTGGAAGTTACTTTTTATTGTTTGCATTATTTGTTTTAGCATTGAAATTTGAAGATGGTCCCTCAGCTCTTTGACAGCTTTGGCTCTTTTTCAGATCAGCAGAATGACTCTAAGTCTTTCTTATTTACAGTATATATAAACGTTTCTCATTTCTATTCAGACTTCCATATATATTTAATTTCCTTAACGACTTGCCATAATATATATATATAAATATAATATATATAAGCCAAATTATCCCGATCCAGATATTACTTTAATTCAAGTAATTAAGTAATATTTCCAGGGCTTGAATTTACAACCAGTTTAGTCACATATGTGCCCAAAATGTAATCTGTAAGCCCCCCCTGTCCTTAAAAGCTAGTGATGTCCCTGTATGTTGGTAGCATTTTGTTCCACCTTAAGTCTCCAATTAGCTTTTTATATGAGCCGGAAAGAATGATGTACCAATGCCAGGATGGCCCGGTGGTTAAGACTCTTTCTTAAGAATAAACAGTCCTGGGTTCAATACCAGACGGTTTGATAGTATTTAATTCCACTATTTTATAGTGTGGTTTACCCAGCAACAAGTCCCTGATTACCTTTGTATGAGCCAGAATTTTTTTTTCACAAGACCCAGGATGGCCCAGTGGTTAAGATTCTTGACATGCAATAAACAGTCCTGAGTTCAATACCTGTCTGGTTGACAGTATTTTGGTCCACCTCTTGTGTATTTTACCCAGCAAAGAGTCCCTGTATAGATTTTTATACAAGCCGGATACAGGATTTCAAAAGATCCAGGATAGCACAGTGGGTAAGACTTTTGACTTGGAATGAATGGTGCTGTGTTCAATCCCAGGTAAGTTGCTAGTATTTTGTTCCACCTTAGGTCTCTGATTAGCTTTTTATATGAGCCGGAAAGAAAGGCTTACCAGTGCCAGGATGGCCCAGTGGTAAAGACTCTTGATTAGGATTAAACAGTCCTGGGTTCAATACCAGACGGTTTGACAGCATTTTATTCCACTATTTTATAGTGTGGTTTACCCAGCAACGAGTCCCTGATTACCTTTCTATATGAGCCAGAAAAACATCTTACAAGACCCAGGATGGCCCAGTGGTTAAGATTCTAGACATGCACTAAACAGTCCTGAGTTCGATACCTGTCTGGTTGACAGTATTTTGGTCCACCTCTTGTGTATTTTACCCAGCAAAGAGTCCTTGATTAGATTTCTATACAAACCGGATACAGGATTTCAAAAGATCCAGGATTGCACAGTGGGTAAGACTGTTGACTTGGAATGAAGGGTGCTGGGTTCAATCCCAGGTAAGTTGCTATTATTTTGTTCCACCTTAAGTCTTTGATTAGCTTTCAATATGAGCCAGAAAAAGTAGCTTACCAGTGCCAGGATGGCCCAGTGGTTAAGACTTTTGATTAGGATTAAACAGTCCTGGGTTCAATATCAGTCGGGTTGACAGTATTTTATTCCACTGGTTTATAGCGTAGTTTACCCAGCAACGAGTCTCTGATTACCTTTCTTAATGAGCCAGAAAAACATTCTCACAAGACCCAGGATGGCCCAGTGGTTAAGATTCTTGACATGCAATAAACAGTCCTGAGTTCAATACCTGTCTGGTTGACAGTATTTTGGTCCACCTCTTGTGTATTTTACCCAGCAAAGAGTCCCTGATTAGCTTTCTATACAAACCGGATAGAGGTTTTTTACAAGGCCCAGAATAGCACAGTGGGTAAGACTGTTGACTTGAAATGAATGGTGCTGGGTTCAATCCCAGGTAAGTTGCTAGTATTTTGTTCCACCTTAGGTCTCTGATTAGCTTTTTATATGAGCCGGAAAGAATGGCTTACCAGTGCCAGGATGGCCCAGTGGTTAAGACTCTTGAATGGGATTAAACAGTCCTGGGTTCAATACCAGTCGGGTTGGCAGTATTTTATTCCACTGGTTTATAGTGAAGTTTACCCAGCAACAAGTCTCTGATTAGCTTTCTATACAAGCCGGATACAAGAGTTCTCAAGACCCGGGATAGCACAGTGGGTAAGGCTGTTGACTTGGAATAAAGCGTGCTGGGTTCAAATCCAGTAAATTGACTTGTATCTTCTGAAGCTTTGATTGGAAGTGTTGGATAATATATTTCACCTCCATGTGTAATGAAAACATAATAATTAACTTATTTAATTATTTTTTTAACTGTTCCAATTAACTTTTTTTTTTATTGTACCCAGGAGAGCTCATTGGTCAACGCTCTCTATTATTAAGTTTTACTCCTAGTCCCCCCACCTCAGGAATTACACTCACACATACTCATACACACACACACACACTCTCTCTCTCTCTCACACACACAGGTAACCCCTGAGGTGTATTCATTGACTATTTGACAATTATTATTATCTTTAACATTGATTTCATTTTTTAACTTTATTTTATTCAAGCAACGAGCACATAACATTACTCAATTTATGTCGTTTTGACGACATTCAGCCAAATTAATGATTACTTGTCTGGGGTTTGAACCAAGTTCCCCTGTATTGGGAGCCCACAGTGTTGACCATTGAGCTATTCTGGGTCCCATCATAACCTGATTTTCGCTCATATACAAATGCAATCAGTGGACTATGATAGAAATGAAACAAAAACATACATTTTCCTAGTCATGGATTTGAACCTCATACGACTGACTGAGAGGTAGCAGTCTTAGCCACCATGCTATGCATGGTCTTGGTATAACTTCATTTTTGTTCATATACAAATGCAATCAGTGAACTATTCTAGAGGTAAAACAAAACAACTCAACTTTCAAAGTAAGAGATTTGAACCCACCACTACTAACTGAGATGCAGCAGTCTTAACCACTATGCTATCATGGGTCTTGCTGAGTTGGGATTCTGGGGAGCCCACAGTGTTGACTATTAAACTATCCAGAATCTTGTTGATTCATGATTTTTGTTTATTTACAAATGCAATCAGTGATATATGATAGAGGTAAAACAAATTCCTCAACTTTAAAAGTCAAGGATTTGAACTCAGTACTACGGACTCAGAGGCAGCAGTCTTAACCACTGTTCTATCCTGGGTTTTCTTCACTGATGTAATGGTGAACTAGTAAACTAGTAACCTACGATTGAGGTGATACAAAAACATAGAACCAGCTATTTTTCACCGTGAGAAGAGGTGACATCCCTGCAGCAAACATCTGCTGAGCGCGTCATTCTCGATGTAAGTGGTGCCAGGATGGCCCAGTGGTTAAGACTGTTGATTAGGATTAAACAGTCCTGGGTTCTATACCAGACGTTTTGACATTATTTTATTCCACTATTTTATAGTGTAATTTGCCCAGCAACAAGTCCCTGATTACCTTTCTATATGAGGCAGAAAAACATCTTCACAAGACCCAGGACGGCCCAGTGGTTAAGATTCTTGACATGCAATAAACAGTCGTGAGTTTGATACCTGTCTGGTTGACAGTATATTGGTCCACCTCTTGTGTATTTTACCCAGCAAAGAGTCCTAGATTAGATTTCTACACAAGCCGCATACAGTATTTCAAAAGATCCAGGATAGCACAGTGGGTAAGACTGTTGACTTGGAATGAAGGCTGCTGGGTTCAATCCCAGCTAAATTTGTAGTATTTTGTTCCACCTTAAGTCTCTGATTAGCTTTTTATATGAGCCGGAAAACATGGCTTACCAGTGCCAGGATGGCCCAGTGGTCAAGACTCTTGATTATCATTAACCAGCCCAGTTTCAATACCAGTTAGGTTGACAGTATTTTATTCCACTGATTTATAGTGTAATTTACCCAGCAGAGTCCCTGATTAGCTTTCTATACAAGCCGGATAGAGGTTTTTACAAGTCCCAGAATAGCACAGTGGGTAAGACTGTTGCCTTGGAATGAATGAAAGGTGCTGGATTCAATCCCAGGTAAGTTGCTAGTATTTTGTTCCACCTTAGGTCTCTGATTAGCTTTTTAAATGAGCCTTAAAGAAATGCTTACCAGTGCCAGGATGGCCCAGTGGTAAAGACTCTTGATTAGGATTAAACAGTTCTGGGTTCAATACCAGACGGTATGACAGCATTTTATTCCACTATTTTATAGTGTAGTTTACCCAGCAACAAGTCCCTGATTACCTTTCTATATGAGCCAGAAAAGCATCTTACAAGACCCAGGTTGGCCCAGTGGTTAAGATTCTAGACATGCAATAAACAGTCCTGAGTTCGATACCTGTCTGGTTGACAGTATTTCGGTCCACCTCTTGTGTATTTTACCCAGCAAAGAGTCCCTGATTAGATTTCTATACAAACCGGATACAGGATTTCAAAAGATCCAGGATAGCAGAGTGGGTAAGACTGTTGAATTGGAATGAAGGGTGCTGCGTTCAATCCCAGGTAAGTTGCTAGTATTTTGTTCCACCTTAAGTCTTTGATTAGCTTTTTATATGAGCCGGAAAAAGGAGCTTACCAGTGCCAGGATGGCCCAGTGGTAAAGACTCTTAATTAGGATTAAACAGTCCTGGGTTCAATACCAGACGGTTTGACAGCATTTTATTCCACTATTTTATAGTGTAGTTTACCCAGCAACGAGTCCCTGATTACCTTTCTATATGAGCCAGAAAAACATCTTACAAGACCCAGGATGGCCCAGTAGTTAAGATTCTAGACATGTAATAAACAGTCCTGAGTTGGATACCTGGCTGTTTGACAGTATTTTGGTCGACCTCTTGTGTATTTTACCCAGCAAAGAGTCCCTGATTAGATTTCTATACAAACCGGATACAGGATTTCAAAAGATCCAGGATAGCACAGTGGGTAAGACTGTTGAATTGGAATGAAGGGTGCTGGGTTCAATCCCAGGTAAGTTGCTAGTATTGTGTTCCACCTTAAGTCTTTGATTAGCTTTTTATATGAGCCGGAAAAAGCAGCTTACCAGTGCCATGAAGGCCCAGTGGTTAAGACTCTTGATTAGGATTAAACAGTCCTGGGTTCAATATCAGTCGGGTTGACAGTATTTCATTCCACTGGTTTACAGCATAGTTTACCCAGCAACGAGTCTCTGATTACCTTTCTTAATGAGCCAGAAAAACATCCTCACAAGACCCAGGATGGCCCAGTGGTTAAGATTCTTGACATGCAATAAACAGTACTGAGTTCAATACCTGTCTGGTTGACAGTATTTTGGTCCACCTCTTGTGTATTTTACCCAGCAAAGAGTCCCTGATTAGCTTTCTATACAAGCCGGATAGAGCATTTTTACAAGGCCCAGAATAGCACAGTGGGTAAGACTGTTGACTTGGAATGAATGGTGCTGTGTTCAATCCCAGGTAAGTTGCTAGTATTTTGTTCCACCTTAGGTCTCTGATTAGCTTTTCATATGAGCCGGAATGAAAGGCTTACCAGTGCCAGGATGGCCCAGCGGTAAAGACTCTTGATTAGGATTAAACATTCCTGGGTTCAATACCAGACGGTTTGATAGCATTTTATTCCACTATTTTATAGTGTAGTTTACCCAGCAACGAGTCCCTGATTACCTTTCTATATGAGCCAGAAAAACATCTTACAAGACCCAGGATGGCCCAGTGGTTAAGATTCTAGACATGCAATAAACAGTCCTGAGTTCGATACCTGTCTGGTTGACAGTATTTTGGTCCACCTCTTGTGTATTTTACCCAGCAAAGAGTCCCTGATTAGATTTCTATACAAACCGTATACAGGATTTCAAAAGATCCAGGAAAGCACAGTGGGTAAGACTGTTGAATTGGAATGAAGGGTGCTGGGTTCAATCCCAGGTAAGTTGCTAGTATTGTGTTCCACCTTAAGTCTTTGATTAGCTTTTTATATGAGCTGGAAAAAGGAGCTTACCAGTGCCAGGATGGCCCAGTGGTTAAGACTCTTGATTAGGATTAAACAGTCCTGGGTTCAATATCAGTCGGGTTGACAGTATTTTATTCCACTGGTTTACAGCGTAGTTTACCCAGCAACGAGTCCCTGATTACCTTTCTATATGAGCCAGAAAAACATCCTCACAAGACCCAGGATGGCCCAGTGGTTAAGATTCTAGACATGCAATAAACAGTCCTGAGTTCAATACCTGTCTGGTTGACAGTATTTTGGTCCACCTCTTGTGTATTTTACCCAGCAAAGAGTCCCTGATTAGCTTTCTATACAAGCCGGATAGAGGTTTTTTACAAGGCCCAGAATAGCACAGTGGGTAAGAATGTTGACTTGGAATGAAAGGTGCTGGGTTCAATCCCAGGTAAGTTGCTAGTATTATGTTCCACCTTAGGTCTCTGATTAGCTTTGTATATGAGCCGGAAAGAACAGCTTACCAGTGCCAGGATGGCCCAGTGGTTAAGACTCTTGAATAGGATTAAACAGTCCTGGGTTCAATACCAGTTGGGTTGACAGTATTTTATTCCACTGGTTTATAGTGAAGTTTACCCAGCAAAAAGTCTCTGATTAGCTTTCTATACAAGCCGGATACAAGAGTTCTCAAGACCCGGGATAGCACAGTGGGTAAGGCTGTTGACTTGGAATAAAGGGTGCTGGGTTCAAATCCAGTAAATTGACTTGTATCTTCTGAAGCTTTGATTGGAAGTGTTGGATGATATATTTCACCTCCATGGGTAATGAAAACATAATAATTAACTTATTTAATTATTTTTTTAACTGTTCCAATTAACTTTTTTTTTTAATCGTACCCAGGAGAGCTCATTGGTCAACGCTCTCTATTATTAAGTTTTACTCCTAGTCCCCCCACCTCAGGAATTACACTCACACGCTCACTCGCACATACTCATACACACACACACTCTCTCTCTCTCACACACACACACACACACACAGGTAACCCCTGAGGTGTATTCATTGACTATTTGACAATTATTATTATCTTTAGCATTGACTTCATTTTTTAACTTTATTTTATTCAAGCAACGAGCACATAACATTACTCAATTTATGTCCTTTTGACGACATTCAGCCAAATTAATGATTACTTGTCTGGGGTTTGAACCAAGTACCCCTGTATTGGGAGCCCACAGTGTTGACCATTGAGCTATTCTGGGTCCCATCATAACCTGATTTTCGCTCATATACAAATGCAATCAGTGGACTATGATAGAAATGAAACAAAAACATACATTTTCCTAGTCATGGATTTGAACCTCATACGACTGACTGAGAGGTAGCAGTCTTAATCACCATGCTATGCAGAGTCTTGGTATAGCTTCATTTTTGTTCATATACAAATGCAATCAGTGAACTATTCTAGAGGTAAAACAAAACAACTAAACTTTCAAAGTAAGAGATTTGAAGCCACCACTACTAACTGAGATGCAGCAGTCTTAACCACAAAGTTATCATAGGTCCTGCTGAGTTGGGATTCTGGGAAGCCCACAGTGTTGACTATTAAACTATCCAGAATCTTGTTGATTCATGATTTTTGTTTATTTACAAATGCAATCAGTGATATATGATAGAGGTAAAACAAATTCCTCAACTTTAAAAGTCAAGGATTTGAACTCAGTACTACAGACTCAGAGGTAGCTGTCTTAACCACTGTTCTATCCTGGGTTTTCTTCACTGATGTAATGGTGAACTAGTAAACTAGTAACCTACGATTGAGGTGATACAAAAACATAGAACCAACTATTTTTCACCGTGAGAAGAGGTGACATCCCTGCAGCAAACATCTGCTGAGTGCATCATTCTCGACGTGGGTGGTGCTTCACTTTAGTGTTCAGGTTTGCAGTGATAACATAACATAACATTTATAGTAGATTGTTACTGTGACTGATTTAGTAAGTAAGATGACATAAATGTTCCCGCTCTAAATACACCATCATTGTAGTCATTTTTCTCCTGCGTGGACTTCCGTCTTCCTTTACAATGAGTGAAGCTGCACGAAACCTTGTGTGTGCAATTGTAAATAATGTAGTTTTTATTAAGTTTTGTGTTTCTTGTAGAATCTATATAAAGTAATATTACATTAGCCTATTGTTAAAATAATGGAAAAAGCATCATTAAATATATTTTTTGTATTGTATTGTTACATTAATAGCTGTTGTATTATTATAGGATGGCTTGTTAAACATCTCATAGGATTTTCAGAGGGAGGAAAAACCAAGACATTTAATATAAAATGTAAAATGAATAAATACATAAAAAGAAAAAGAATAAAAATGGTTAAAAGCCATCGTCCCGGGGAGCATTTCATTTCGTCCTGTGCATTTTTTTTTACCGACGACGGTACGATGGGACTACATTAATCTCAAGCCCTGGAAGTTACATTTTATTGTTTGCATTATTTGTTTCAGCATTGCACTTTGAAGATGGTCCCTCAGCTCTTTGACAGCTTTGGCTCTTTTTCAGATCAGCGGACGGACTCTAAGTCTTTCTTATTTACAGTATATATAAACCTTTCTCATTTCTATTCAAACTTCCATATATATTTAATTTCCTTAACGGCTTACCATAATAAATATATATATATATATATATATATATATATATATATATATATATATATTATATATAAGCCAAATCATCCCGATCCAGATATTACTTTAATTCAAGTAATTAAGTAATATTTCAGGGCTTGAATTTACAACCAGTTTAGTCACATATGTGCCCAAAATGTAATCTGTGCAACTTCAAAATATTTGGGAACAAACAATTATTGTATTGTGAGCGAAAGTCGTGGCATTATCCTCTATGTTGTGAATGAATAACATAGATGCTAATGCCATGACTTTCATTGTGTTTCAGTGTATCTTGAAGGATCATGCAAGTCATTGTTTCTTGTTGATGCTGTAAACAAAATGTCACTGTGCAAACCCATGTGTGTTGTTGTACTGAACACAGATTGAAAATAAACCGACTGAAATAATAATAATAACAATGAATAATTTCTAAGTCTTTGTTAGCCGTTTGTGAAGTTTTGTGCTCGTGCGCTACGTTTGCTCGCATCCTGTGCATCTCCTGGGGGCTAAGCCTCTCCTGTCCTTAAAAGCTAGTGACGCCCCTGACCATTAGCAAAAAAAAGTCCATAAATTAGCCGCAGGGTTCTACGTAGCGTCAGAAAACGCGGTAATCAGAATTGACTTGTTCACTGCTGAAACGCTGAGGACAAAAAGCCTTTATTATAATTGCGAGGCTCACAAGGTGCACTATCAGTTTCAGTCCAAATGAAGAGTGTCCCGCACACAGAGTTGAATCACACAAAATCAGTGAAGTCGTCCACGGTTGAGACCAACCTTTTGCGTTGGCCCGAGCTCTCCGCGTTCAAAGCTGTGCTGCTGCTCTGCTGAAAAGATTTGTTCTGCTGAGCGTGTCCCTGCGTGAGCGAGATGCCGGGAGTGGAGCGAGATTGAATGTCTTCGTGAGCCTGCGAGCAGCGACAGTGGGAGCTGAGCAAAGGGACTATAGAAAGTTCAAGTTTAAAAAGTTCCTACCCGGGTCCGGATCCTCTTGATGTGCCGTAACCGTGCCAGCCACTTGGAGGCGTAAGCGTCGGAGGGGTTGGCTCTGTACTGGTGCACTAAGGACGCCATCTGGAAAGAAGGTGGTAGGTGGTAGATAGCATGAACCATTACCATGAATAGATTAATGTGGACCCCAACTTAAACAAGTTGAAAAACTTATTCGGGTGTTACCATTTAGTTGTCAATTGTACGGAATATGTACTGTACTGTGCAATCTACTAATAAAAGTCTCAATCAATCAACATTATGTTGTAGTGTGGGGGGGAAATGATTATTAAGTGACTAATCATCAACATGCCCTGCAGGTGTTTGCCTCTTCTACTTTCATGGACTGAATACAAATATAAATTGTTCCTGCTAAATGTTTATTGAGTGGTGAGTCAACATTTCTTTCATTACGTTTCTTTAATAGTTTTAGTTCTGTTTAATAGCATCCATGTCCATTCAATAATTGCTGAATTTGCATATGCTTAGAACACTGTCATTGTGACAATTGTACGGCCGCATTTCTAAAACAATCATACTAATTATGTTTATATTGTAGTTGAACATTTTCCCCAAAAATATCATGTCTAAAAAAACAGTTGTGTTTTTTTTCATACTTTTGATTAATTTATTGTGTTTTGTTGACTTGTTCAATTAATGCAGAAAATAGCAGGTTAGAATTGGCTTGGCTGCAATAGGAGATAATGAACACTTTTCTTACCCCCTAGAGCAAATCTGGGCAAATTAAGGCCCGTAATCTTTTCAATCTGGCCCGCCTGACATTCCCAAATCATTTTTAGATCTTTAAGATGGAAACTGTCGCTGCCATTATGATGTGCAGTGATGTTTTCAAAGTCTTGATCTATACAAAGTATTTCAATGGTTGGAATCTGCGCTTTTGCATGATATACTAGTTACTATGTTAATCTAATTACGGTAGTTATTATGGTAATCTAATTAGTTACTATGGCAATCTAAGTCACAGCAGCTCAGATGAGGCACCAAGCAGTGTGGGCGGGGAGTGTTTCCACAGAGTGTTTCCAGAGTGGCCAGCCTGAAATGCGGGTGTCAGGGACAGACGCGGAAGGAGATTTTTACAACAAAGTTCTAAAGTTTAGTGATCTATCAGATATATCAGATTGTAGGTGGGTTTATTTTTACCCTTCGCATTCATATTTCACTGTTTTTGTTGCGTTTTGCTTGATTGTAAAATATGTCGATGGAGAGGGTGTGTGACGTTCATATGTTGTCAATATTCAGTGTTTTATTGTTCATAATTAATATTGTAAATCCCATTTTCTTTATTTCATGTACATTCTGGGTGTCTCATTCATTATTTAGCATTCAATCAGACATTATTGTGAGGTTTTGTATTAGTTTTCCTAAAAATAGATATACCGGCCCCCAGACAATTTTTTTTTCCTCTAAATTTGGCCCCGGAGTGAAAATAATTGCCCAGGCCTGCCCTAGAATCTATCAACCTTTTGTTTTACCTTTTTAGATAAACTTTGGATATTAACCGGACTATAAACACTTGACTATTGAACATATTACTGAAGCTAAACTGAACTGAAATAACTATATTAAACTGAATTGTAGTTGTCAATGTAATCTTTTTGTTTACAGTTCATGCGTATAGGGATGGGTACTGTTCACATTTGAACCGATACGAAACCAATCCCCAGTACCCGGAATTGGTACCGGTGCTCAAACCATTTTGGGTACTTCTTTGTGTGTTCATAAATTAATTGTTTTTGATAATAAAATTTTAATCTTTTATTGCATCATTTAAAAATGAGCTGATTTTGATAACTGCTGCCCAGTTGTTTTATTATCACATTTCTGAGTCTCATTTGCAAGTATGACATTAGGTTGCAATTAAGGTTGAAAGTCCAAGACGTTTGATATGAGTAGTCAATGGTTTACGGTGTGTTGGTGAGTCAGTTCAATATTTGCTGAATCAACTCTTTTGTTGCGCCCTAAAAAGTGTTAGAATTTTAAGTATTACACAACAGCTGTTTGATCATAAAGTGCATCTTAGTTGTCGTTTTAACACATTTGGAGGTGTTGAAATCGCAATGTCAAATGGCTAATGCTAAACTATAGCATGTCTATAGCAAACCCAATGTGTATTAGCATGAAGCAAGTGCATTTTTGGAAAAGTGGAGCCTTGCTTAAGTCACGTTGGAGCATTTACCGGTAGTCAATTTCTTTCTTGGCATTGAAAATTGCAACATTACCTCGAGTTAGTTTGGCTGAGTCCGCTCTCAGTGCTGCTGGAGTGAACGCCAAATGCCAAAGTGCAAAGAGTCGACAACTGGGCGTTACGTCACACGCAACCCAGGTACCATTACATGGCACTTTTGGTAGAACCATCAGGATTTGGCCGGTGCCATGACAAGTACTGAATTCAGTACCCATCCCTACTGGCATGATTACTTACAACACAAATCGTTACTTAGCTTGGAAAGTATTAAAAATAAATACATTAAGTCTTAATATCTAATCATAAACATACTTGAACTGCATTTTTGAGTCTTTTATACACAAACTCAGGCTCCCTTAGCCAACTCCGCCAAGAGTAATACAGTAAACGATCAATGTTTATTGCTTCTGACTGTGGTAAATTCATTTCCGCGAAATTACAAATAGAATATTTTCATAGTTAGAGCATAAAAAACCTGCTTAGGACTTTCTAAATGCGGTTACTAACATTCAGAAGGCCCTCTAAACATGAAATAACATCCAGATAGTCACAAGTTGCAAACGTCAAAGTGCGATGTAGGCTGCAGTCAGCCTATGTGCGTTACACAGGTAATATTAAAGAATATGAGCCACAAAAAGGCTGCCAGTGGTGCTCAGTGTTTATCTCACCAGTGCGATCAAGACTTACGTTGGCATGAAGAGCCATCTGTCGGACCAAAAGTGGGAGGTTGCGGTCGGAAACAATTTTTGCCACGGTCGTATCAACCAAACCTTCCAAGTCTGCAAGGGAAGGACAGGAAGTGAAACACCATCCAAACGCAGGCTGAAAAAGTGCTGAGCTCACCTTTACGACACTGCAGGGTGACCAGATTACACTCGTAATCCAGAGGTTTGATAATTACCTCCACAAATTTATACTGGCCCTAAACACAAAAAGGGTTTATTGATCCATTCGTGTTCATGTGACTTATGAATGTGTTTTATTGTGTGTGTGTATACCTTAATGGTGCCCAGTTTGTAGTCCTCTCCAGAATCATTGTACACCACCATGACAAAATCATTGCCGATGTGACGCTTCTTATCGCAGCAGCCTTTGTCGCTCTCTCTGTTAGGCATCAGTGTGGCGATGTGGAAGATGGCTGAAAACACACTCGACCTTAGTGAGCTCCAACAAGGTTATGCTGTTAGTTTTTCTGAACATTCATACAGTTACAATATGGTACGTCACATATTTTCAGTTTCTCATTACAGTATGTCCGAAAAGGAGAAGGAAGAAGCGGATCTTATTCACTCCTACCCCTTTTACGTTTCATAGCAATTTCTATACACATTTTTTCACTTCCTGTAACACAAACAAATTAAATAGTCATTTAATGTAATGAATAAGATTATGATTTTTCTTATTTGTATTCTGTAAACACTTGGAGTTTGAACAGTTTCTTGAAGTGGATTATATTAGTGCATTGTCTGCACTTTTTGTTTAATCCATTCCATAATTTAATTCCCCATACTGATATAGTAAAGGTTTCAGGTGTTGTACGTGGATACAAATGTTTTACATTAGATTTCTCCCTTAGGTTATACATCTCTTTTGTTAAGAATTGGGTAACAGGTTCTAGTTTGCTTTGTGCATAATATTAGCTGTTTGCAAATGCACCAAATCATAGAATTTCAATATTTAGATTCAATATATCCAACTGACCTCTTTTGTAACACAGTTAGTGAATGAAATGTACTTTTGTAGTTATTTCCCCATATTTTTACACAATAACTCAGATATGGTAACACGAGCGAGCAGTAGAGAATATGAAGTGATTTTTACAAATATATATATATATATATATATATATATATATATATATATATATATATATATACGGTAGTATATATTTCGCTTTATTCTTTATTGAATGTTTTAGAAGAGACATTCAGTTCATTTTATCATCTACTATTACACCACAAAAATTGATTTATTGTACACATTGACAATAAAGAATCTTGAATAGCATACTTTGTTTTGCTGAGATTCAGGGATAGTCTGTTTTTATCAAACTGTTTAATTTGTTAATTTCTTCTGTTATTATTTGAAAACACAGTTGTGTCAACAGCGAATAGTAATATCTTACAGTCCTGTGTAACTTTACAAATGTCATTTCTGTAGAGATTGAACAATTTTGGTCCCAGCATTGATCCCTGGGGCACGCCGCAAGATACGTTTAGAGCTTTAGACGTGTGTTGGCCAGCTCTGCACGTATTGCATTTGCCACGTATTGATAAGGAGACAGACATTCACTAAAAAAAGTCTTCCTGCCACACCTTGCATGATGTCGTCATGCCAGCAGTAGGTGAACTCGCCGTCGTCGCCGTATTGATCCAGCCCCCCCAGGAAGATCTGGTCGGGGTCGCAGTCCTTCAAGTGGATTAATTTACCGAGGCCGGTGAGGAAGGAAGCGTAACGGTTTGAACCGTACTCGTTGGACAAGATGGACACCTCATTGTTGACCTTGGGAAAATACGAGAATTTTCGGACTTCATTCATTTTCGACCACTTCTCCTGTGCGTGGTCAAGAGTGAGCTGGAGCCTATCCCAGCTGACTGGACGCAGGACACATAAAACCAACAAGCACAAACAAATGTGTCCTCACCTGACCTGCTCCGACAAAGATTACTCCAATTTTATGAGTGTCATAAGGAGGCATCTGGTCCAAAACCTTCACAGCACGATCAATCACCTACACACACACACACACACACACACTGGTTATCATTTGGAATGGGGACCAAGTTTTTGATCATCACTTGTGGGGACCACCCTTTCTACAGGTTGTGGAGGCATAAACGTTTTTTGGTAAAATGGCCACTGCCCAGTTAGCTCATACACGTCTTTAAATCTCTGGATTGATGAAGTAATGTGCTGATCATTCTTACTGGGGACCCTGGGGAAAAAGAGTTAATATGGTTCATGGGGACCACATTTTAATAATTTTGCATAATTCACACAAATTTATACGTGACTACTGAGGACCATTTAAAAAAAAAAAAAGTTTTCACCACTTAAATGTTAAAGCAAATCCTGCATCTTCTGTGACATTACTGAAAACTGCTATTTAGCAGTAATGAAGTTGTCTGCAACTCCAACTACCATATATAGAAGGATGGAAAATTCTGGATGTGAATCATACTTTAAAGTAATAATGTTTTATAATGATGCTGTATGAAAATGTCATCCTAAGGAATCACTTAGGCATCTTCAGAATGGATCTGACTATCATTTAAAAATGTTTCCCTTTAGGGGACCTGTTTTTTTGTCCCCATGTCCCCTAAAGGTGACTGTGTAAATAGAGCAATGTCCCCATTAAATTAGCATTGCCAGAACACACGCACACACAGACCACACTCCTCATTAGGCAACAGCGGTGTTTCACATACATTCTATCTCGCATTCTATTTATTATTATTTCAATTTTATTTTATCATAATAAACCCATAGACACATTATATGAGAAACTTTTCTGTGCACAATTTACTGCAGGTGTGATTCATGAAAAGTACGTACAGAAGTGCGTACCTTGGTTGTATGAATCAGACTTTTTTTTTTTTTTTTGCATATGTACTTCCTGAGTTTTGTGCTTACATAATGTACTATGCACTTTGATAAATGATGCCACTGGTCTACCAGAGAATACGAAGATGTAGCAATAGAGATCGTGTTGCCAACTTAGTGACTTTGTCGCTATATTTAGCAAGTAATCAGAACCATGTAGAAAATTTTTTCCAAAAAAAGTGACTTATCTCAGGGTTTTCTCTAAATTGCCAAAATACCAGTGGCACTGGGGGTGTGGTGCGTGGTCACCAATTTGTTTTGGGCACAGATTGGTTCAATTTAAGATACTCAACCGCCTGCATTTTGTGCAGTCAGACTAGCCCAGATATACCCCGGCTTAGATCCAAACTGCATCAGATGCCATCAAAATTACACACATTCTGGTCAGACATTTTCAATAAATTTTCTTACATTTGTATAAAAAGAATCAGTTATCCAGTTATCGTAATATTTGGGGTTACCCCTAGCAACAGCAGGCTATCAAAACACTACTCAGACTTTATAGCGTTCTCAACCTTAGTACCTCGTCGACTTTTTGGCCATTCACTCTAGGTTTGTGAGGTGATGGCTTTTCTTAAACTAGAAAAAAATCAGATGCACAGTTCAGGGCTGTGTTGAAAAGTAAAAAAAAAAATGGTGGGACTATTTAGAATATTTTACAAGTGAATTTGATACAACCACCTTAGATCAGTAGGTGCCAACATCTCTACCCACCCCAGCCTCTCTTTCGCTTCCCTTATTTCCCTTCTTGTTTTTCATTTTGTATTCATTTATTTGTGTATGTATTTTGTACATGGGTTGAAAATTTAAAATGTAACAAATTAAAAAAAAAAAAAAAAAAAACTGATAATGGAGCATATGTGTATGTGAATTATATACGGCGCATACTGGAGATATGATCCATGTATGGCATCCATGCAATTGTGCGTACTGTCAGTTTGAACTGTCTTGTTTTGTCTTTTCTCACTAGTTTTCTGAAAAGTCAAAAACAATTTGAAATTAAATAATATTTTTTTATATTTGATCGTTTTTCTCTATTTTCAGTTGTTGCTGCTTATTGTACACTGCACTTTGTTAAGAATTATTCAAGTGTCTAGGGACTTTTAATGACTTTTTTATTAAAACGACTAGCAACTAATCAAGCTTCGGTTTTTTGCTTTATTATAGAATGTACTCGTGTTTAGAGACTTTACTTTTGTCCCTTGATGTCTCTGACTAAAAGCAATCTGCAGCGATCATGACACCACACTTGTTTCACTCTGCTGCTCCAGTTGGACTTTCTCTCTTTAAAATCATGTGCGTCTTGTTTACTTCATCACAACATCCGGTTTTTGGTGATCAAAGTCTTTTTTGGGGGCATCACTAGTCAATACTGCGCAAATAATAGGCTGTATTTATCTATTCGTACTGTAATGTGGTAATGTTTTATGTTCGTGTGGTTTTGATTTGATTTTCATTTTCCCCATGATCCCAAACACACCATCCGTGCCTAAAAGCGGATTGGCGGATAATAAGAAAGTGTATTGTGTCCAGGGAAGCACAGAAAAAGAGTGTGCACGGGGAGTAAAACCTGTTGGAATTGGGCTGGTTGTCATAAGATTGGACAATAAAAGGTAAAAATAGAGTCAGACTTTGTGTAACTTATTCTGGAGGCTATAATACATTATATTACTTCAATTTGGTTTCACATTAGAAAAAAGGGGAAACCCTGATTCTAGTGAACAGTCTATTGGTGACTCGGACATGAAAGCATTTTAAATAGCTCTTCTCAACGAGAAAAGTGACATTTGAAAAAAATAAAAAAACGACAGAAACGACAGAAGAAAGTTCATTTGTAGTTTTAAACACATTTTATCATATTTGTGGGCTGGTCATTGGGACACTAACCTGTGTTTTGGGCAGCAGCAGAGGCTTGTTGGCTTCATTGCCAAAAAATGGAGAGTGATAGAGCTGGAGGAATACAAAGCTAGAATGGAGGAGGAGACAAGGTTTTAGTCACATTCATGAATTTATTAGAATATAATTATAAGTAAAGATAGCATATAATTTTAAGAGTGGAATGTACTAATTACATCTGGATCTAATGCTAAAATGTCATCTTGAGCATGGATATAGTCGGCTTTTTCTTTGGATTTTTGTGTCGGTCTCAACAAGTGAAAATGGACATTTTACTTGACTCATGCAGAGCCAAACAAGTAGTAAAAGTAATACAAGAAGTGCATCATTGTATAAGCTTAATGTTAGTTTTTGATTATTTCATTCTACATGTGTCATTTTTCATTTGTATGTGATCAACAGCTCTGTAGATTCAACTAGGGCTGCAACAATTGATCGAATAAATCTATTAGGAAAAAAGCTTTGGTTTATATTCTGTTGCTTTGATTAACTGTTCGAGTGTAATTATTATTTTTTTTTTAAACTGTTAAATCCGGATCGCATGGAGTGCCTGAAACTTTTAATATATGCACAAAATACTTTCACATATCTGCTGCAATAGCGTGCACACAAGAGCGGTTGTGTGTGGGTTATCTGTGTGGCGGAAAACAGCAGAAAGGTTTTTTCTTTAAACTTCTATTAATGCACACATGATAAACGTGCAATTTCAACATTGTTGACGTGCATTTATTGGGAAAAAAAAAAGAAAGAATAAATGTTATGGCAAGCAGAAAAAATTGTTCATTTAATCTACAGTGGAACCTTGATTTACAAACTTCTCTAATTGCGAACTTTTCAATTTACGAACTTTTAAATCTAGCCAAATGTGCCTCCGTGTACAAACGCTTCATTAATACATTAATTTTGTGTCCCGCTTGGAGGCACAAAGCAGGGCGCAGCATTTTCAACAGGCCAGCGTGGATAGGAGGACGGAATCGCTGTGGAGTTAAAAAAAATAGACTATTTGCGAGAAGTACATTATTGACGCTCACAAGTACGAATAATTGACAAAGCAGGCTTCATACCACAGTAAGTTTCAATTGTGATAAAACCGGACTTTTCTGGAAAAAAGATGTCAAAGCAGACTTATTTCACAGCAGAGGAGAAGCGTTACCTCTCGCTCAGGGGCGCCTCTTCCAAGCGCGCACACCCACATGGCCACTCCCCCCTGCCCCTCTGTTCTCCCCTTTCTCGTCAGTTCTTCCTTTGCCAATATTATTGTAAGTGGATTTCACCTTTTTAAATGTATATCATTGCAGCAGTATGGTTCTTAAAGTTATGATATTTCGTGATTTCTGATCATTTGTGAGGGCATCAAAGGAACTACTGTGTGTGCGTGTGCTGGCAGACCAGCGCATACACAGGACAGTCGCTTGTTGTTGCTGTTGTTTTTGCTTGTTATTAAAGAGATAGTTGGTCACCCCCTTGTTATGTTTGTTTCTTGATATACAGTAATGTATTGTGTTCAAAGTATACAAACCCTCACTAAAATATGGACTTTTGTCGATGCTGGAAACCATTATTCATACTTACATTACATTGTTTCTTATGGAAATATTTGCTTCACTATACTCACTTTTCGATTTACGAACCCTGTTCAAGACCCCAAACCCAGGTTCCACCCTATTTTACTAAAATAAATCGATAGCTGCAGCCCTATGTTCAAAACAGGAGCATTAATCCCACTTCTGTACCTTGGACTGAGCCCAGATGTCTTCTCAGCGTTGCTGGGTCCAGGTCGACTGTGATACGAATCTCTGTCAGTCCTCCTCTCTCTCCTAGAAGACGGCGCTGATACAGAGATGGTGTGGCCCCGGGGTCTGTGGCCCCCACCGGGTGAGATAGGCCCTGGTTGTGCTCCAGCTGGTGGAAACTCCAACTTCATTCTTGCTCCACCGCTTTGAGGCGGCACCAGCGGAGTCGCTTCTACTACGTGACTCGACACGGGGAGTCCATGGAGGTCGCCTCCTATGTTCTCCCTCTCGGCAGGTGGCTGGACCTTGACCTCTGAAAGCACTCTGGACTGCCCGGCGTCTCCCAGCATCTTCTCTGACTCCATAGCAGCTTTAGAAAAGGCTTCTGGTAAGGTCTGAAGTTCTGGGGAGGAACTAGACTTGTTGAGTCCGTGACCCTGGGACTGGTTGGTGCCCTGGAAGAGCAGCTCTTGGCTGCCAGGGGAGGAGAGCCCCTGACTAGGCTGATCGATTGGAATGGCTCCCTCGCTCACTTCCTCCAAGGTGGACTTTTCATCATCCTGACTGGAGGTGGAAGATGACTAAGGGGTCAAAGCAGAAGAAAACTTGAATCCTTTATATCTTCAAGTACACCTTGCACTTTGACCTCTGTTCACACTCACCCTGCTGAGCGTTTTAGGAATTAAGGCCGAAATGAAGATGGGGTCGGTCGGCATGGGCTCAAACTCCTCACTCTCTAGCCAGTCGGACGGGGTTTGTGCACTTGTGACCCCTGCCCCTTCCTCCTTTACCACGACTGAGTCTACAGCAGAACACAAAGTCAGACATTTGTGAGTATATCGAACAAATTTACCAAGAAAATGTTAGTCATAACAACAAGCTGTCAGCTGAAGTAAATATGTCATCTAAACACAAACACATGCACGTAAACATTAGTCTAAAGCTATAAACATTGATCCCAATCACAAACAGATCAATGCGGGAATCATCTATCCATCACTGACATATTTTTTTTATAAAGGCAGTAGGCACGGGCAGTATGTATGATTTGGATTTCCGTACATATTTAAATTCCAATTCAGTTTCATTTGAATTGAGTTTTCAAACAGGAAATAGAATTGAAATTCCAATTGATAATTTTGGTGCAAAGTGTTCCCATTGCAGTTCACTTCATGCGGTCTCAGTGTATCACAGATTTTAAAGCACCTTTGAGCATACTGAGATATAAGAACCCATTGAAGTTTCATATTAAAATGACATCAGTTTTAATGTGAATGAAAGGTTTTAAGTGTGTGTTGAAGCTGTGTGGAGGGCTTGTAAAGACTTTAAAAGCATATGATATTCATATACAGTAAAACATAAAATGAAAAGCACCCTTACTTTGCGAAAATTCATCTTCAACTGGGGGTCTGGAACGTAACCCCTACAATAATAAATGCTTTACAAATACATGACTGTTTTACCCAACCATCCATTTTCTTCCGCTTATCCGAGGTCCGGTCGCGGGGGAAGCAGCCTAAGCAGAGAAGCCCAGACTTCCCTCTCCCCAGCCCCTTCGTCCAGCTCCTCCCGGGGGATCCCGAGGCATTCCCAGGCCAGCCGGGAGACATAGTCTTCCCAACGTGTCCTGGGTCTTCCCCGTGGCCTCCTGCCGGTCGGAAGTACCCTAAACACCTCTTTCGGGTGGCATTAAAATTACCATAAACCTCATCCACATGGTTTTCAGTTTCCTATATTCAGACAAGGTTTTAAGCGGTAGAGAATGGATGGAAGAATGTAGTGATGTGCGGAACTGCGGATCAATACTGAAATATCAATACCACCGATACCAAAACTTTATGCTCTAATATAAATTCCCAAATTAAAATATTGATACTTTTGATACTTAAGTTAGGGGTGTCCAAACTTTTTCCACCAAGGGCCGCATACTGAAAAGAAAGTATGTGCCATGTTGATATTTTTTATTTTTAAAAAAATTCTAAAAACAGACATGTGCTTAATTGTGGTGTTTGTAAGGTATGTTTTTAATTATTTGGCAATAAAAACATTATCATAATTGCAATGAGTTGAATTACACTTCCTGTAATTCCAATTCAATTGTTTTTTCAAATATTGAACTCCAGCCATTCTTTACTGCTGTTTTTAATGAATGATTGTTTCATAGTTCTTAGATATCTAAATATGCAAATGAAAGCTTTAATAAAGTGCACAGTCTCAGTGATACTGCCCAAACCTATGACCCTATAACTGTGCATGCATCTATTGGTTTGGTGGTTGTTGGTTATCTAAGGCCAAACTCAGTGCAACAGCAGCCCAGACCCCCCAAAACTCCAAAACCAAACTCTGCAGTCATTTCTGCAGTCATTTCAAGAGGAAAAGATCAAGATGATTATCTTTGACACCAACAAGATGGCCCCTATAAGCTGCAGCTCTATAAAAAAGTGCTCTTTATGCCAATAAAGTTCAAATTTGTCTGGGCTTTTCTGTTGGCACCCTCAGAGAAGGTAAAACAATTTAGACTTACGAGAGTTAAAAGACGATTAGCAAAGGACAATCAATCTTAGAGGAATACAAAAATAAACCACCATTGGACTGATTGGAGAGCAGCCCTTCCCCTGGTGATCAGAAATCATGTTGCCTCACTTGTACAAATATGGAACCACCCTTTGCATGACCGAGTTGTCTGTGATGAGCCAAACAAGCTCCTGCAAACTAATGTGGGGCGTTCAATACGTTAGGGAAATAAACTGGCTTTATTTACAAGAACAAAACAGCTGCTAAAGGTCAGTTTGGGATTCAACAGCTTCCTTTGAAAACCATTGCGGCACTAATGCTGTGATTTAATATTTTGGTTAAGATGTTGGTAAATGTTGAGCTAGTTATATGTAATTTATGTAATGGGTGAGATCTCTTGTGTTTTCTGCAAGTCTAAAGGAAGAAAATATGCACATTTTAACATAATTCCTCCTTAAAATGATTTGTAGGGGAAAAAAACAGCTTTACTTGCTGTTACTGACAACCGTAATGCACAAGTGAGAAGAAAATGACTAGACCAGGAATGATCTAGAAGGAGCTGGGTTGGGTTTTCACACATGGGGGACAATACCTGCCCAGGAAATGCTCCTGTGCAACCTGCCAGGGGCCGGAGGGCCTATGAAGGCACTGCCCTGACCCAGAAACCAGAGAGCGTCGCCCACTGCAGGCAGGTGTAGGTAAGCCAATCACAAACCGGCACGATGGTGACGAGGGACAAACATGACAAGCAAAGCCATCAGAACAAGAGAAGGGAAAAAAGGCATCACAACAAGAGGGGAAATGCTGACAAATAAAAAAAAGATGGCAAATAAAAAGGGTTCCATTAAAAAAACAGCATCACTGACAAGCAGGTGCTTGGAAAAATACTTGCATCTTTATTAGTCTCTTCGACAATTTCATTGTAATGGACTTTTTTTTTTTTTTTTTAAAGTTTTGTAACTTATCATTTGAATAATGCCATTTTAATAACTCTTTCTGCCCTTGTGCAATAAACATGGACAAAGAAAGTAGATTATTTTAATTGTAACCAAGTAGGGATGTCCCCATCAACATTTTGTCCTCCAATCCCGTTCCAATTTTTGGCCTCAGATCCGAATCGATTTCGAGTCCCGATCCAATACTTTGATTAAGTAACATATATTTGTAGCAAGTAAATAAAGTAAAGTATACCACATATTTATAAAGCCTATCTTGTTAAATTTAGAATGTGCTAGTATTGTTGTAAACTAGATTATGTATTAAATTGGGGGTATTGACTGCTACATTTAAACATTTTAAGGAAATCCCATTTAAATCATTTGGGTTTTGACCTCAAATCCTTCATGTGTCCATAACTCATTTGCAAACGTTGACGCAAACAACCCAAAAAAAATTATTTTCAATAATAAGAACAACAACGAGATTGATCTAATCATTGTATTATCGTTTATATAGGGGTACTGCAATAGGCTATATCTGTATCGAGCACTTCTACTTTACATCGAAGCTTTAGCAGTTCAACTTCTTCGGGCAAAATGGAACACCTCAGAAATTACTCACTTTGACCTTTGTTTTGCTCAAAAGAAGATAAACATAATGACCCCACCCTGTTTCTTATCTGTGAATACCGCCACATATTTTTCTCTCTAGTTTTAATTGTGATAGGATGTACCTGGTATGGATGGAGTGAGAGTGCACAACAGTGTGTGTGTGTGTGTGTGTGTGTGTGTGTGTGTGTGTGTGTGTGTGTGTGTGTGTGTGTGTGTCCAACACACACGCAAAGTTAACTTTTGGGGCAGCCACATGGCCAAAAGCATGTGTGAAGAGCAACCATTTTCAGAAAATGTGCCAGCTGGATCTTCGCTGCAGCGCTGGTAGGAAAGAGAGTCGCAACATAATACTTGGTTTATTTTCCTCAATGGTGGTGAGGATTAGCATCTTAGAAGCGTCTTTGCACTGTGGCTAGACAACTTTCACCACACTGTTGTTAGGAATGGATGATACTTTTTTCTATCGCAAACTAAATTACTAAATGTTTATGTAATGGAGTCGTCTATCAATGACAATAACAAAAGGCAGAGTTTCTCTTCTTAAAATATCTCACACTCACCTGTGTTGGAGCGCTGAATCACATGTGCCTTCCCTCCAGCACTGCTGTGTGCTTGGCTAAAAGGCTCAGCTGGTGCAGGAGCCGCCGTGCTGGCTGGAGCGCTGGCCGTCTGGGCGGGAGGTTCCTTTACTCCCTCCATTGCCATGAGGACAGTGGAGAGCTCCTGCAGGGGCATATTACCGAGCTCGGAGGAGAAGGGACTGGGCGGGTTTTCCAGACACATCAACCAGCTCGTGTTACCTGGTATCGAGGATAAAAGAAGAGATCCGCTAAACGCAATGGCTGTGACTAGGGATAACCATTCACCTTAATTTCCTAATTTGCAATTGATTCATGGCTTAAATATTTTTAAAATTGATCTCTATATTCATTTTAATGATGCTAATGTATCATGATCATAATATTGTGCTTTAGTCTACATGGATGTAGCTCAACTTCACATATTTAATGTAAACGTTGCTAAAATAGCATGAATACCACCTGTGCTAGTTGCAGCCAAATAGTGCACCTTGTTTGCCTCAACGGTTACAAGATGAACAATCAACTTCACACTGACAAATAAAAGAATCATCTCTTGAGTTTGACCGCACAGTTATAGATCTAAATTTAACACGGGCCAGAAATTCACATAGTCCTTCAACAAAATACCCACCTGTTGTTTTCATTTAAATTGATAGTGAATGAATCAAATGCTTTTTTTCAGGCATTAGTGTGGTCAGGAAATCTATGAAAACATGAATTTTAAGCTTGATTCGTAATAAGTGATCGAGCTTTAAGTAATTGTTCGATTCCAACTTTAACCATCCCAGTCGTTTTGTTCTTGGGCAAGACACTTTACCACCTTTCTCCCAGTGCCACCCACACTGATTTAAATGTAGCATAAAAATGTAGATAATGGGTTTCACAATGTAAAGCGCTTTGAGTATCTAGAGAAAAAGGGCTATAATTCAGTTCACTTCACTATAATATTTCAAGTCAAAGAGTTGGTTAAAATTTTGAATTAATGCACTTATAAGGGGTTAGACATTTTTTTAAAAAGACATTTTAATTTGCACTTTCATACCAGATGGTCTTCGAATGAAGATCTCAGCCCAACCCTGCGTGAGCATGGGGACAAACTCGGCCAGGCTGGGGTTGTCTTTGAGCGGTTGTGGGGCTGCCGGAGTGGCAGAGGTGGAGGAGGAAGGACTGAGGCTATCCAGGGTAGGAGCAGTGGATGGAGACAGTGATGCAGCTAACTCTCCCTCTGAGGGGGACACTAAAGGGCTAAGGCTTTGGGCCGGACCAGCACGAAGAGCGTGACCACCTGGAAAAAGAGCCAATGCAGTATGCATATACTGTATGCAAAACAACACAATTCTCACCAAGCAAAACCTGTGTGAATGAGGGTCGAATACTACCTGACATGGAGCGGACCCGTATGCGTGTGGCTCTGCTTTGTTGCTGACTTGACTGGGATTCCAGTTTGGCGGGAGCCTCTTTAGTTATCCGGGTGTGCAATGATGGATCAGACCTGCTGGGCCACATAGCAGCACATTCAAATAATCAGAACTCAACACTAGTTGATGTTTTGTTAGGAACATTGAGCATAAAATGTCACACCTGGTCATTTCCCCTCCTCCCCCCAGTCGATCAGCCATGTCCAGGCCCAGCATTGCTTGAGTGCGGACCCCTGCGCTGGTGGTGATGGTCACCAGCTTATTGCCCACCAGCCAGGTCATACTGCGACCTCCTGCCAAGAGGAACTCTGCAATTGGAGATCTAAAAAGAAAGTCAAATGAGTAAAAATTATGTAAAATCAATCTATCCACAATTAAAGTTTATGTATACAGGGGAAGGCGTGGCTCGGTTGGTAGAGCGACCGTGCCAGCTACTTGAGGGTTCTTGGTTCGATCTCCAGCTTTTGCCATCCTAGTCACGTCCGTTGTGTCCTTGGGCAAGACAATTCACCCTTGCTCCTGATGGGTCATGGTTAGGGCCTTGCATGGCAGCTTCCGCCATCAGTGTGTGAATGTGAATGTGGAAATAGTGTCAAAGCGCTTTGAGTAACCTTGAAGGTAGAAAAGCTCTATAGAAGAATAACCCATTTACTTTTTAACTATTTATAGCGGCGAGCTTGAGTGACAATGTTGACATGATCGACTGATCAGCTGCTTCCTTGTTCCCTTGGTCGTGAAACTTTATTTTAGATCATAAATCATGCCTCTCACCTGGATAGTAGGAGAACTAAGACGTATTCTGACAAGTTGGTACACTATGACAGCCAATTTAGACCCGGAAATGAAGAGAACAATACAAATAAATGCTTGGTTCCACTCCACTTTTCTTTGTGAGGATTTTGAGTCATTCTTCATCTAAATGGGAATATATTAACATCCTGGCAGTCGGCACCCTAATGACAGCAGACCTTGATGTTTTATTAGGTTTGTTGGCTCTCAAAGTCTGTAGTGAGCATTGATGGTGTTAAAAAAAAAGCGAACGTTGTGATGCGTTTTTTACATTTTTTTTATTAATGTGCTGCCTTGCTTAAAATTATCAAAATACGTAAATATTAAATGTTTTTATAAATGTGCCCGCTACTACATTACATACAGTACAGGCCAAAAGTTTGGACACTACTTCACATTTAATGTGTTTTCTTTATTTTCATGACTATTTACATTGTAGATTGTCATTGAAGGCATCATAACTATGAATGAACACATGTGGAGTTATGTACTTAACAAAAAAAGGTGAAATAACTGAAAACATGTTTTATATTCTAGTTTCTTCAAAATAGCCACCCTTTGCTCTGATTACTGCTTTGCACACTCTTGGCATTCTCTCCATGAGCTTCAAGAGGTAGTCACCTGAAATGGTTTTCACTTCACAGGTGTCATAGTTTTGATGCCTTCAGTGACAATCTACAATGTAAATAGTCATGAAAATTAAGAAAACCCATTGAAATGAGGTGTGTGCAAACTTTTGGCCTGTACTGTATATACACTTATGTATATGAAACCTTAATGGAAGTGTTTGAATGTTTTTTAAGGGTCCATTGTAAGCAGACTTTTGATCCCATTTATTCAATATTTAGATACGTCTTTCATAATGATTGTAAACGATAGGCAACAAGTTCTCCTTTAGACACAAATGCTTTTAAGGGCTTCACAAACCACAACAACATCCTCAGCTCTGATCCCACATCAGGGGAAGACAAAAATTAACCCAATTGGAACAATGAAAAAACTTGGAAGGGACTGCAGATGTGGGGACACCCCCGTCTCTTTTCCTTTGAAGATAGATAGATCATCATAATGTTGTGCCAAGAGAGCACAGCTTGTAGGTTCAATGTGCACAATTAAATATCTTAGTTGCTCAGACAGTAATGTGTTTATATAGGTTTAGATTTGGGTATGTTGTTTTTAACAGGAAAAGACATACGTCCCTTGTTTTGATATTAACATTTAAGCTGGCACCAGTCAGCGCGTAAGGTAATCAAAGTGCAGGAATCAATCTTGGTTTTGCGATAATTTTTATCTAAAATGGTAATACTAAGCTGTTGGGAGTTATGCCACAGTCGGTATTGCCTTTTATCGTAAGATCCCTAAAATATAGACTTGTTTACCAGTGAAAACACGGTGCCTTACAAAAACAGTAGTTCTGAATGGATACTCTTCATGATTTACCTCCCGCCCCTACATGCTACTGTGACTGGATAGATTCCTAACTTGTCCCACAAGCCTAAAGACGAAATTAAAATATGATTGGATTTTGTCTCTGTCAACATTTTCGTCTTGTTTTTATTCGTCGACTAAATTGTCAATTAATTTTGTCATTGTTTTTGTCAACGTGTATTTGTAGTGATTCGTTATCGTCCTATTGTAGTCAATGGAAAAAAAATCGTTCACGATAACTAAGGCGAAAATTTTTAGTCAACAAAATTAACACTGCCCCACAGGTGTAGCTCTTTTCTAGCAAGGGTAATGATCCTTCCGCTGGTTCACATACACAACGTTTTTTACGACTTCTACTTCCTCTATTTTGTCCACTTTGATGTGTTTTTGGCGCTGCACCAGAGCCGAGGACATCACAAACTGTGGTTTAGCCTTTTCTTGAGGTGGAAAAAGTCGCAAATGAGAACTCGGTTTTGTTTATTTTAATGAATGACTATTCCTTTTATAAGTATTTTTAATAAACTTTGGAAGATTCACCATATGAATGCTAGCGCCCATCCATGTGACATTACTGACACCTAGTAACCAGTCAGTATACACTACTATGTATCATACTCAGTTTATTTCTCTTTAAAAGATTTGACTGTTCATCGACTATGGGCAAGATCGAAATAATCAGATTTAAATATGAAGGTCCTTTATAGTATCACAAAATGTGTGCTTTCTCACCTTTTGGGCAGTGCTGAGAAGTTGGAGAAGACATATCGTGCCATCATGTCCAGGCACGTCTCAGTGAGTTCCAGGTGGACCGTCTTCAGGCCCTCATCTGCTTGAGTTACTGCATTTTCGTCAGCGGAGCCCAGGCTGCAGGTGGTGTTGGAAGTTTGCATCCTACACAATGCAACATTAAGACAGAAAAACAAAAGCAAGGCAGAATTGCAGTGAGTGGAAGACTCACAGCGTCCAGATTTATTTCAACATCTTGTCCATGCACACAGAGACATGCAAGCACTGTAGCGGAGATACAGAGAGAAATGCAGAAGCCCAAAAAATACACACACCTGTCTGTACAACATGCTGTCTAGGTGTACAGCACAAGCATGTATGTTTGCAATCACAAAACAAGCAGCAACAAAGTCACATGCTAAACAAACCGCACAGGTGCGTTTGTTGTTGGTCATATTGAATCTCACTCACATAAAAGGAGTCAAAACAAAATTGTGAGTCTAAATTACAGAGAAACCTCACAGATTTGAAGATAATTCTGCAATAAAGTCATGGTAGTGGCTGACTTAAACCACACTGGGAATATTATACTTACCTTGCCTCTTTTTAACCAAACTCATGTATTTTATGAGCTCGACAGATCAGTGATCGGCAAAATAACTAATAGTATAATATAAGACTAATCTATTATCTTAGAAATGTGTATAGAAATACAAAGACCATCATCGTGTTGGTGGTTGTGAAACGAGAGCCACTGGGGAACACGTTTCAATCAAACCAGGTAAAAACTGCAAATGTGCCAATAATTATCAGAGGAGGCAGGCTATGAAAAATCTACATTGCAGCTGTGTGTGTGTAAGATTGTTTTTGCATGAAAAGGAAGTTCATTTGAAATCAGTATTGTCACTTGTCAAACAGGAGTGAAATTACATCCCAAAGCAGTGTTTCCCCACAGGACTACAATCTATTTGAGGCCTTGGGTTACAGGAGGAAGATTTGGCCATGAGACATAGGTACCCAATTAATCGATTAGTCCGATTAGGTACAAGTTTACATTTATATTCTGATGCTTTGATTATTCGTTTAATGCACAGGTGTTGAATTCAAGGCCCAATGACCAGATTTGGCCCGCTGCATCATTTTATATGGCTCGCCACTTAATTTTACGTGGCCCGTCCCACTATTTTATGTGACCCGTCGCATCATTTTGCGTGATCCCTGCATCAATTTACGTGGCCTGCCGCCTCATTTAACGTGACCCAACACATCATTTTACGTGGCTAGACACATCAATTTACGTGACCAGACATAATTTTACGTGGCTCCCAATAGACTGGAAACACTTCCGAGATTTCAAAGATTATTTTTATTGCCAATTTTTCTGTACTGTACTATTTATTTATTTTAAATTGTGACTGAAAAAAATACTGAATGCAAATGTATACCGTTGAAATTCATTTATTTGAATATCATGCAAAAATATATTCCAAGCATTGGTTTGTTATCAAAAATATATGCTTAAAAATCTGCTTGTCACTTTGACTTACGATTTCAAACAAAGTTATCCATCAATTTGTAATAATAATCAACGTAATTGCTTATGCAAATTGTTTAATATAATTGTGTAGTTTACTGTTACAAGTGTAACAAGTGGCCCTCTGAAGGAAGCCAAAATCGCATAATGTCCGTCAATGAAAAATATTTTGACACTCCCGGTTTAATGAGTGTCACTATTACAAGTGATCAAATCTGGACCAACACGGCCGCTGCAATAGAGCGCAAGTGAAAGCGGTGGTGTGCAGGGACTGTGATCTGTGTGCGATGAACAGCGGAGATTTCTTTTTTTGTATTAATGCACATACGTTAAAAGTAGAATTTCAAGGTTGATGATTTATTTAAAAAAAATAATTAAGTTTATGGCAAGCAGAAAAACACATTCAGGCTATAAACATGGTTTAATCTGATTACTTGATTAATTGAAATTCATCCCATAATCCTACAAAAATCAATGGATGTGCCACTAAAATCTAGATTGATCTGAAAACTCAATAAATATAGCAACAGAACTTGGTTGGCAAAACATTCTCTGAAAGATGTGCTGCGTATAAGGTGTGTAAGGAGGCAGAGTTAGGTTGCTATCTACTGCAAGGAGTTGGAATGACAAACTACATCCTCGCGTAATCCCATTATAATGTGTTTAAAAGTGTGGGCAACATGTAGCACCAAATCTGTTCATGGTGGTCCAAATGTATGTCTAGTGGGCCGCCACAAATAAAATGACTGTATGGGAAACACTGCGAAGTGACAATATGTTATACAACTGCATTGTAGATAGCACGAGTCACACTGAAGCATAGCACAAAAGGCACAAAGAATAGAAAGGCCGAAAATGTGCAAGTGCATGTTTGTGTTGAGGTTTTAACTTTTATAGTCTGTTCTCAAACTGTATCACAGGTTCAGCCCAGCTAGTCCTATAATCCCACTTTTGGAGATTGCCATGGTCATAGCAGCACAGTGTGTATGTGAGTGATGCACAATGACGACAAACAAAGAAGACTGTTGTGTTGCTGTTGTCCCCATCACTGATCGAGTGACCCATCGAGAAAAAGGAGCATTGCAGGATGCACTTGTCAGATCGGATAGATTCACACCATTTTAAATACGCATGCTCTCTGTCCCCTCCAGTTAGAATAACACCCAGCAAACAAGTCAGAGCAAATATTTAAAATGAAATAAAAAGACAAATTTGAGTCAACAGAAAATCATACAGAAAAACATCCAAATGAACTTGTCGCATGCAACAACTAAATCTAGAGGAGCAAGGGTATGATGGCAGCACACAAGAACCAAAGAGTTAGACACACAAACCCCAGCATGCAACATCTGTTCCAGGTAGCCCTGGCAATAGATACCCACCCGACGGCCCCGCATGACAATGACCCAACACCCCATCAACCATCCCATGGAGAAAGCAATTGAAGTTTTGGTTGTTGTTGTTTTTTTTAGTTGGTTACTCAGAGGACTCTCTAACCTGCGGACCGCATGTTCGGAGACACTGATGCTGCGGGATCGGAAAGCGTCCATGGCTGACAGGTCCCTCAGCTCTTTTACTGGAGAGCTGCTGCTATTGGCTACCACCGCTGCCGCCTTCGCCATTTTTGCTGCCCGAAGACTGGGCGATGATGAATACCACGGCGAAGGATTGAGGGCAACGAGAAGGGGTTATAGTAGCGGTGGGTAGTAAGGGGGTGAGTCATCGTCAAGGTGATGGTTTAGGGGTAATGGGAGGGGGTGTGTGGTGGTTTATCAGGAGGCAGAAGGAATCGTACCACCAACACCGAAGTAACATGAGCGGGTGACCAGGCAGCACAATAAGGTGGGATTTACAGAAGATGGTGGTAGGGCACAGAAAATCAAAGGGCAAAGGTCACAGGGCAGGGAATGTGTGGAAGGGATCCAGGATGACACGACCACCCCCCCAAAACCACAACCGCAACACAGCACCCAATCGCAGGAGGCAGGGGAGGCGCCAAATGAAAATATTGAAAGAAAAAACAAAACAGGGTGAAAATTAACAGCAGTTGAACATCATGAATCAGATAACAGGACAGTGAAGGAGAACTCAATTGATAAAGACCAACTAAAAGAAAAGCAAAAGCTACAGCGCAGGGTAAAATGGTGAAGCCACAGCTTTTTGAAAACTAAAATAATCCAGGAGAGCAACAAAATACATGGTATTTTACACAGCAAAAAAACAGATCAAAAATATGACTGTGGAGCAAAATTACGCAAAGTTTACATCAAAGCATATCCAATACATATTATCTAGACCACAAGGAGGTGTTTTAATGTAGATTAAAATCATCATTATTATTTTTTTCCATTTCACTATAACAGTTTTTTTTTTTTTTATTAAGAATTACAATGAGAGATCGTGCGCATTATGCTTTCGTCAGTTATTATTCAAGTTAAGACTAAAATCAGGATAAAACTACAGCGTCACGGCTCCAGGGGAAGTGGGACCGGCTTGCTCCTCCCTCTCCAAACCCTTCAACAGAACTTGATGTGCAGCTCCAAACACTTCTAACCTTATGTCAACATCAACACATACCACCGAGCTGTGATTGGCCGGTTTTTGGCAATACATCCTTTCCAATGGGTCGCCTTTCCAATTTTTTCCTCAAGCGAAAGCTCCATTTTTAAATCAAACGCCTTCTGCTTTGGTTTTGGATGTACAATGAAAGTGACCGGTCCACAGTGTTTAGTTCCAGTTTCAACAATGATCTGGATGTTACTTTAGCTGCCAATCTAGTCAACGAGAGTTGTGGTTGCTCACTCTTGGAAAAACAGCTGAGAATTGCACGCCTCACGGTTAACGCACTTGGAAGAGGTATGACAAGGATCAAGGCGGCGTTGGAGGAGACAGTATTGCAGCTACGCAGGAGCATAATCCAGGATTAAGTGTTGTAATGATTTTACATTTTTATATTAACATTAACTTTAAGATTATTTTTTTATTTCCAGTGTTTCCTGTGGGGTAAAAAATTGTTTGGAATCGGAGCACTATGCTCAATCATATACCGTAGTTAAGTTAAAGTTAAAGTTAAGTTAAAGTACCAATGATTGTCACACACACTAGGTGTGGTGAAATTTGTCCTCTGCATTTTGACCCATCCCCTTGTTCACCCCCTGGGAGGTGAGGGGAGCAGTGAGCAGCAGCGGTGCCGCACACGGGAATCATTTTTGGTGATTTAACCCCCAATTCCAACCCTAAATGCTAAGTGCCAAGCAGGGAGGTAATGGGTCCCATTTTTATAGTCTTTGGTATGACTCGGCCGGGATTTGAACTCACAACCTACCGATCTCAGGGCGGACACTCTAACCACTAGGCCACTGAGTAGGTTCCACTGCATTGGATACCTGGTCATTTGGCGTATTCCTTTTTCAGGAATATTGTGCAATAACAAATGTAGACCTCACATGCATACATACATATATACATACACACATACATATATACACATACATACATATATACTGCACAGCAGCATATTAAGAGGTGTTTCTAATATACTTAGTGTCAAATGAATGCCTCTTTGACAGTGCATTGCTGTCTGGGTCTCATTTGCATTTGAGTGCGTATGTAATCAGGCCAGAATATTTGACCTAACATATTTTTTGTATTTAATTATCAATGCTAAACAAGGCCAAATCCCCACCTGGGGATTTGGCCTGACAATTGGCCTGACAATTCTACACTACAGGACTTCGCCTCGTAACATTGTTTTGTCGTTCCACATATGGATATAACTATTATTCTGTTCATCATTACACTAAAAGTAAGTAACTTAGTTATAGTTTGAAAAACAACAGGTAATGAACAAACAATTTAAGAATGTAAAATAATGTAAATTTAATAAAATGGATCACCATGGCAACCTGAGAGTACTAATTGCAAACATTACCATTTGTGCTGAGGCCTCTGTTACCTTGGAAACCCCAACAACGCATGGTGTGGCCTGCTGCAGAGTTACATCCCCACTAGCAAATGTATGTATGCTTTACCTCTTGGGTCTTTCGTTGAGGCTAGTGCTTCGGGCACGAAATGAACTCTGCTCGTGGCCGTCATCAAATGGAAGCAGGGCGTTGGAACGCAAACCCTGAAGAAGAAGAAACAGCACTTCAAAACAGGTGCAGTGCTACATTAAATCTAAACCATTGGTCATTCACTGTGAAAAAAACCCTTAAAAGGATGTAGTAGGAGTCTTGCAATAATAAAGTTGATTTGTAGTAAAATGAAGACAGTTAATAGCTATAGTTGAGATTTTTGTAAAATAATCTTGGGAAAATACAAGGCTTTAACAAGGGAGGGGCCTAGCATGTTTTCCATAATTAAATCGCTCTTTATAATTTAACATTAAGTTCAGGTAATTAATAAGATCTTGAACTAGTAGAGTGCCCTTAATATACTAAAGCTAAACTATTATTAAATGCACAAGTTAACTGTAATACAATACTATAATGTGTTATGTTGTGCAATACAGTCATCCCTGGCCACTTCGCTCTGCCAATTTTGCCGCTTAAAAACTTCCATCCATCCATCCATTTTGTAGCGCATGTCCCTCTCTGGGTCGCGGGGGTGCTGGAGCCTATCCCAGCTACACTCGGGCGGAAGGCAGGGTACACCCTCTTTTTTTAAATATATTTATTAGTGAAGTGTAAAGTGGAGTGCACTATATTTATATAGCACTTTTTCTTTAGTGACTTAATGTGCTTTACATTGAGAAATCCATTATTTACATTTAAGCTACATTTACACCAATGTGGGTGGCACTGGGAGCAAGGTAGGAGAGGTATTTTGCCCAAGGCCACAGCAGCAGTAACTAGGATAACAGAAGCTGGATTCAAACCAGGAACCCTCAAGTTTCTTGCCGGCCGCTCTACCATTTGAGCCACGCTTCTACATATAATAATTCATATGATGTTCCATTTGACTATGGCCTTTTATCAGGCAAAAGTACAACAAAATATGCAAGCAAAATTACGTTTTGGCCTAAATGAAGCATTTTCAAGGGTAAAATCCGCTAAATTAACTTAAAATAACAAATCCAAGGTACTGTGCGATATTGCACTGATCATAATCATCATCGAGTAAGTTGCAGTATTTTCAGTGGTTTGTGGTTGTGTTTAAAACTGTGTGTGAGTCCAGATTAATGTAAATTATGTCTTATATGTATAACGGAGCAGTATATATTTTATTTTCTATTATGTCTATAAAATTGGGTAAAACAGGTGTAGTGTTAGTAGGTGTTATTTATTTCATGTGTAGAGGACTCTAAATATGTTTTTTTTTAAACATATTCATAGTGTCTTTTTTTTTTATGTTGAACTATAAAATTATTTGATTCCTACTTTAAGAAAATGTACAAATTGCAGTCAGGTCTGGAACCATTTAACAACAATAAACGAGGGACGACTGTATGACATGTTCTGCACCAAACTAAATCAAGATAACCTCGGTCACACAATCTACAAAATTCCTATTTTTCACAATGTTTATATTGCTTGATTCATTGTATTGATTTGATCATACCTGATATTAACAGTCACAACACCTATATATCGTGCACTGAATGTCAATCATTTTAGCCATAAGTAATTCAACCATTTGAGACATTTGTGATTAAGAGCTATATAAACAATCTTTGATTGATTTTGCCTTTTTTGTTTTCCTGGGAGATGCTTCAATTGAATGGTGTACAAAGAGACAAACAAGTCCACACCTTTGTGATGTACTGAACAAAGTCTTTACGGAAGGGTAATCTGCAGCGAATGAACCACATGGCAATCACATGATGGGCCAAGGATACAATGTACTGATTGTACCTGATGGAAATGAGCAAAAAGTAACTTGTCAAGAGTGTGTCTTTGCATGTGAGAATGTGAGAATGTTTTTGCATCTGTGTGAGCACTTACTTAGAGGGTTTAGTGTATGGCAGTGAGATAGCAAACACGCTAACATACTGCTCAGCTACAAAGTTGGCATAAAGGTGAGGTAGGCGCACCAGAGCTACGGAGCAAAAAAAACCAACAAATATCAGTAAAATCCTTAGAACCATGAAACGTTCTTTACTGGTTGAAACAAAAAAACACTTGTGAACACTTTATTAGCACAAATATGAATGCTACACACAGAAGTGTGATTAAATGTTCTAATGACTGAAGCATTCAACAATGATTAAAAAGGCAGCAGTCCTTGGTACTCACTTGAGAGGAATTCAAGCATTGGTGATGCCATGGCAACAGTGTCAGAGATGTGGGTGAGCTTGACAATAAGAGCGGGAAGAAGCTTGATCATGATGTCAGGCATCTCCACCGTACACATTGTAAGAGCCACCACACACTGCTTAGCACAGCGGTAAATGAGGCCTGTTTCTAGGCACTGGACAAGCTCTCTCTGGATGAGGAGAACGGACATAAAACAACGTTACTATTAATACAGAACTTTAAACATTTGAGAGTATGCAAATAATTAAAAGAAAACCTGCCCCTAAAATATAAATTATTTAACTTTGAAACCTAGCTGTAGTAGTATGGTAGTGATGTAATATAATATTAAACATAAATATTTGTCCACTGCTCTGTATTATAAATGATTCTAATAATTTGCATATTTCCAGATCAAATACAGGGCAGAAAGCAGAGGTTTGGCAGCGGCAAGCGGAGCCTCACGTCTTTAGGCGCAAGCCCTCATAAACCGGGTTGCAAGAAGCGCGCACATTTGTTTCAAAGTATGTCACCAATATAAGCTGCAAAGATTTATTACACACCATGATATTTAATGGTTTGACATAATTAATCTTACTGACAGAGAAGTTACAAAGTACTTTGCAGCACCTTGTACTATCTATGCTGACAAGTATATATAGTATTTGTAGGCAAATATTAGGAAACCAGCTTTTAGAGTGCCCCAACTTAAGAGTGTTTTAAGATTATGCTGTCTCTGTGCTAATTGTTATATTTTAAGTTACAAGCAATAGTTAGCTTAGCAAATGTCACAGCGAACCCCATAAGATCTAGCTGACTGCTAGAGATCGACATAACTTTGTTTTCTAAGAATGGGAAAGAGTAAATTAAGTGGTAAGGACAGCGCTGAAAAGGAGTGGAAGACATTCAACAAATCAAAAGGAATAAATCATTAAAAACATGCCCGAGGACATTTAAGCAAATCACTGCACCCTACTGAAGCAGAATGAGTCTAACGACAGCCAAGAAGGAGAAATGCTGTACATTACCATTACATAACATCATAAAACTACTGTTGTTGTTTGTAGTACACTATTATATTGTTTTTATACAGTATTTCTTATCTAAAAGTTTGTTTTTGTTTTTAAAAGGCATGTTACATGTTAAAATTGTGCTTCTTTGAGGGGGATTCAAATTGATCTCAAGTCATTTCAATGGGAGACGATTTGAGATATAAGTGTTTTCAATTCATGAGCTCCATCACAGAATCAATTAAGCTCATAAGTTAACATACTACTGTTAGTGCATTAGTAGTGGAACTCTACAGGTCTAACTGTCCAAAAAGTACAGTATAGCAGAACCTCAAAGACTATTTCTACAGACAGTGGTTTTTGTACTTGTCTTGATTGTTCCAGATAGCTGTGGTAGGACGTGATTGCTGTAAGGACAGGAACCACCGCCAGCTGAACATCAGTTCGTGAAAACCCCTCTGGTGTCTTTTTCAGGCGCTCTGAAATCAGCCGGTCCGTCACCTACGTGCAGAAGACAGAACTTGAGTTGCGTCACAGGGTAGTCACGTTGCACCGTCTGTTTGTGTGAGAATACAGCACCATGCAGCAGAGAGTAGAACAAAGCTGGTCCAAGCTGCAAGGCGAAGTGAGCAGCATAACTTTGTACTGTAGTGTCCATGGTAACTTCTCAAGGATCAGTTTTAGCACTTTCCAATCAGTCTCCTGCACAAGTAAAGTAATCATGGTTTGTTTGTGGTTGTGTGCATAAACAGTATGCCTTGATTTAAACATTATATACCATTTTCACTTAGCTTGGCATATTTATTGCATGCACATTACATTTGATGTGTTGTATTAAATAAATATAATCATGTTTACCATCTTGAGGCACTGCAGGAGAACGCTGAAAGCAGGTGAATAGGGCAAGTAGGCCAAGCGTATCATTGAGGTTGCAGATGTTGGAGGAGCAGTAGGGGGACCACTAGCAGGGGGAGACGTTGAACCTGTTGTTTTTTTTTCAATGGCTCTTTTCTCCGGCTCCCTGAATCATTGAGAGACTAAATATTAATATCATAGTAATAAATCTGGGGTAGTGTTGGTGTGTAAATGTGCACGGCAGACCCTGAGTCACAGTGGCAATAAGGGCTGAATCTTATGATGCCATCTTTATTGGGGACCCCAACTCGATGAAGCGAGTCTGCTCGCATCATCAGCAGGAATTCAAAGACCTGAGGGAGAAAGGTGTGTTGTGCGAAAAAAGAAAAAAAAAAGTGAGAGCACTCCAGTTTCTCTCACAGAAACCCAGTTTCTTGTGCGCTTACCTGTAGTCTGATGCTTGAGCTAATGGCCGAACAGTACTTGCTCTTATAGTGGAGCTGCAGATGATTGATCAGCAACTCATACACACGTGTGGCATGGCTGGCTGGTAGACTGTAGAGCTTACTCTGAAAAGCGAAAACAGTACATTGAACTTTATTGTACCTATCTTATTCAATTCACACACATACCTTCTTTGTACAGACTTTATATCATTATGGCCAAATCAAGAAAGGATTGTCAAACTAAATGTAATTGTGTCTGTATCTGTTGCAGTTAACAATAAAAATGCTAAACATATATATAAAATATATAACATATTTTGGCAGCATTCTATTAAAAAAAAAAAATGTGTACCTCAATTTACAAGCTAAATTTGTTCAATAACTGAACTCTTAACTCAAAACACTGGTATCTCAAATCATCCACACCCATTGAAATTAATTGAAGTCCCCCAAAAACACTACAATTTTAACAAATAGCATGCTCTTACATATTGTCCCACAAATTATTGCAGATAAATTATATTATTGTCAGCTTTATTTTGAGAATAAATTAACCACTAATGTAACCATTAATCCATTATTTATTACAGCTTGTCCCTCTCTGGGTCACGGGAGGGCACTCGAAACATAATGCAAGTATTCCTTTCAAACGCTAAAAACTTTGATTTCTCTTTAGATTTTTTTTACTGTTATTGTAATTTATCATAAATAAGTAAACAATAATAATAAAATATACTCCCTATCTTAATCACTGTTACCAAAGATCTTAAAGTGCAGTTTTTCCCAGGGTTGAAAAAACTGAGTCGATTGGTTTGCATTGTTGTTGTTTTTTGGGCATATTTGCATGTCATGTCCGTGTTGATGGGCTCAATTTGCTAACTATTAAAACCAAAATATTTCCACACTGGACATTTGGCTTTGCAATCATCTTTTTCCCTTCCTGTGTGTAAGCCAGTTGTCCCGCCTCCGCACACAGTGACAAAGATTGGAGGCGACTGACAAGAGGATTCACTCTGCTAATTTAATTCTGCTACTGAATTGACACGCTCAGGTGCTGAGAGCAATGTAAAAAGTGAGTGCTCTTGCACCCCGTTTCAAAGCGAGAGCTGAAGAAAACATACACACGGACAATAGTGTATTTTTACTTCTGTTTTAAATGTTATTTTTTAGTCTGTCCTTTGCCTGTATTTCTTTGTGGTGTACAGCTCTTTGTTCTTCAACTGTGGTTGTTTTTAAAGGGCTTTATAAATAAAGCTGGTATGGTATGGGACATGGTTATTAAGTTAATGTTATTAAGTTAAGTTCATGTTCATTAACTACCTTTAAAAAGAAAAACAAACTATTAGATAAAAAAAATATTGTTTGAAAAACAATATAATAGCAGTATAAAACAATTACAGCAGTTTTATGATGTAATGTAATAATAATGTAAAGCAGTTACATCTTCCAGCAGACTGAAGAGGACTTTGAAATATTTGGCAAGAGAAGTTTATTTAGAGCACAATTCGCACACAAAGCAGTTCAGAGTTTTTAATTCAAATTTGCTGTGTTATCTAGGGGCGGGGAGGTTTGTAACTTAAATTATATTCGCAACTTATACCGTATTTTTCGGAGTATAAGTCGCACCGGAGTATAAGTCGCACCTGCCGAAAATGCATAATAAAGAAGGAAAAAAACATATATAAGTCGCACTGGAGCCTGGCCAAACTATGTGCCGAAAAATACGGTAATAAAAAGCCAAGAGACCGCTTGTATCTCTAACAAAGTTAAGGTACTCATAAGTTGAGGTATCCAATTCCACATGTCTATTTATAATATGATTTTTTTTTTTTTTTTATTAAAACACAATGATATTTTTACACAATTTCCATCCATTGTTAAATTGGTTGTGGGTTACCTGAAGAATCTCAAGTAGTCCCAGTATAGCAGTCCTGACATCTTCCATGGAAGACTCTGCTATTGGCTCCCTCTCTGAAACCTCCACAAGTCCTGAACACACCAGAGAACGGCTGGCCACCTAGCAAAAAAGGCAGCACCAACATACGAGTTATTGCTCAGAACCCACAAGATATGAGCTGTGGGCCAAGCAATGTTACTTGATGTACTCATACCCGCTCAATGATGTCTAGCAGGCTAGTGAAGTGGTGGGTGTTACAGCCCTCACCCAGGTCCACCAGGAGCTGGGTAGCCTGTTTTCTTACAGCAAGGTCTCGGTCTTCAGCTATCCCACTTAGTTGGGGGATGACTACCATTTCTATCAATTCATCCTAAAAAAGGAAAAAACAATATTGACATATTTTCCAAATAAACCACCAAGATGAGACAGTCTACAAACCTCATACAGCTGACGGTTGGTACTTAGAACAAATGACAGGATATGAAGCACTTTGATCCTGATCACACTACGACTCTCATTCCTTTAACGGAGATAGTGAACCGGAGCAATTAACGACACAGCATATTCACAGTGTGTGCCGTAAATACAGGGAGATTTGAAGACAAACAAAATGGGTTCATCCTACCTGAAGAATTTCTCCATGAGGCGGTGAAGGCTCTGAATCCAGCCATCCTTGGCAGGCTGAATGGACTGCGCCCGGTATGAGATGAGCGTCAGCACCGATGCATCCTTTCACACAAAGGAACAGGATGAGCAATACAGAAAAACCTGCTGGCACTAGGATGAAAAAAAGTGATAGACTAACAGGTCTTTTGTCAGCACACTTCTCCACCAGACTGAAGAACTTCTCTGTGGAACCATGATAACCATTCTGCTCATACAGCTCTTCCACTGTTGTCAACAGCTCATACACTATGGTTTTCAACTCTGCACTGCCTATTGCCTACAGTATCAGGGGATAATGACAAAGAGGGTCATACAACTGGTATTCCGGTTTAAAGAGGACTGGTTTGTGTGAGTGAGTGTGTGTGTGTGCAAGCACCTGAATCTGCTGCAACAGCCGCTCTATGATGCCCAACAGGATGTCCCACGTGACAACCTGAAGCTCCTTGCCGTACTTCTTGATCAGTCGGGTAATGGAGAGGACAATTTCATAGGACACCACCTCATTGGCACATGACATGGCCTGAATGGTAGACAGCAAATGTTAACAACCATATTGTCTCTATTTGTAGTATGGAGGATTGTGCCTCCATTAATGCATCATACTGAGACGACTTTTCTTAATATGTTGTAAAGATGAGACGTTCGCGACCGAATCAAGTCTTTTCAATGGCTGTTTCAAATGAACAATGAGAATAAATTTGAAGTTGAGAGCTATTTTTTTATGCAGATCCAGCTTTGGCAATTGCCCATGTGCCACCTGACTAGCAACTGGAGGAGATAATGAAGTCAGAGTCTAAGGAAACGTAGCATTTTATTCTTACTTACTGCATATGTTTTTATGTATTGTTAAAATGTTCTTGTGTCACAAACTTGTTTAGGGGAGGGAACATTCAAAATAGTACAATTACTGTCAGGTATGGGGATGTAGCACCACTCAATGAAACGTTTAGAATGACAACAAAAATAATTCCTACCAATATGGCCGTGTAAATTTAAACTGTTCCGATTGTCATCTTTTCTTATAACTGCTAGATGTATTATTAACTGTGATTGTTTTCTTGATTAAAAAAATTAAGTTGAAAAAAACCCCCAACTAATTATAATAATAACCCAGTCTTTTAAACGGTCCCCTTTGAAAGGAACGGCTCCTCAACATCCGGCTCCCTTTAACAAGCTTAAAAAATCCAGTCTCGAACAAGTTACCCTCCTCAATTAGCAACCAAATAGTAGAAACAGCATTCATTACAAAACGCAGAGTTCTACACCAATGCAAACTACTAACACAATAAACATATTTGTAACAATTTGGAGCATTTTGACTGTGATTATGACTAAAGTCAACCAACTAGAGTTGCAAATGGTTTACCTTGTAAAAAGATGGCAGAACCAGTGTGGGAGTGTTTTTGAGTGCAGGGAGCCTGTGCGCTCCCCACAGCGCCATTCCAACAAAGAACACAGCTCCTCTCAACAACGGTGCATCTTCCATATACACCCTAGTAGACATGGCAGGAAGTAAGATGGCATAGGAGAATAGAACCAGTTCAATCTACAATATAACAGACCTTTCCTCCATTATGCGGCACATGGTGTAAATGGCACTGTGGCCAAGATGAGTTCCCAGCACTTTCCTCATCAACTGGAAAATAAAATTAAAACATCACAAGGTAAACAGACTAGCGCATGCGGTCGGGTATAAAGTTCTTCCATACTGAGAACCCTCTGCGTACCTTCCAGCAGGATTCACAAAATTCTTTTACGTTCACCGTGCGACAGAGGGTAATTATAAAAACGGTGAGTGAGTCTGAGGGTAGACAGTTGTAACACACTACCGCGTCAAGGACTTGGAGTGCCACCTGGAACATACCAACACACAAGGAGCACATTTAACACAGAATTAGAAATGTTGAATTAAAAAAGTTTCTAAAATTAATAAAAGATAAACATTTTCAAAATAAAAAATCTAATATATTAACCAATTAACATCTTTGTTAACACAAGTACATTAAGATCTGCTAAGGTTTTTAAACATGTATTACTGATGCAAGAATACAATTTCTCCTGTTACTAATAATTTAAAAACAAAAAATTCCCAGTTTTAAATGACTTCATTAGATGCAAAAATAATTGTGTAATAGCATGAATCATTATTTTATTTTATAGCCTAAATGGACCTATACACATATCAAATAACCCACCTCTATATCTGATGAAGAGGTTGTTCTGTTGCACAGAAGACAGATTTTCCTGCAGAAAGACTACAATTTTAGCAAAACAACAGACTCGTACAGTTTGTTTTCATTCGCTGTACGACTCACTGGACCATGATGGAGACATTTTGGTCCAAGTAGCAGCTGTTGAATTTCACCAGATTGACAAGAACGTGAAGAAAGTCAGACGTGAGACCTATGTCCATCCACAACAGGACAAAGCGAGCTGAGGAAGAAGAGAAAAGTTAAGAGAGAAAAAAAGCAGATACCACTTAAACTGGGTTTCTTTGAAAGATTCACCTATGTCCTCCTCAAGGTATGTGATGTCCTTCCCATTCTCAGTTAAAGCCTTAAAGACTTCTAGTCTATCAGAAAGGTCTTCATTGCAGGGTTGATAGTCTCTGATCACCCTGAAAAAGTATGCTCTCAGGGGCCCGAGCCGCTCACCCTTCCGAAGAACATGATTTTTTTTTTTCATCAAGTCTCTGAAATGTTGAATATATTTGTTTAGGTTTCATGGATCTACCTGTCCTTGTATAATGGCCCTGAGTAGCTGCAGGACAGCATGTCTGGCTTCTGGTGGCTGTTCCTGTGATAGCATGTCGTCCACAGCTTTCCACACTGCATCTACCGCATGCTGGGAAACATACATCGTTTTGAACACAAGTATGCATCACACGTCACACACGTTATGAACATACTTACCTCCTCAAATCTTTTGGTTTTGGCAAGATCACAAACATGATTCATTGTGCGAATACGGTTACTTAGTCCACATTCTGGGTGGAGCTCCTAAAAAAGGGCAGAGGAAGATTTCACATACAGTACGAGGGGTGGTGCTACAATATTTGTATTAAATCTACAGTGCCCTCCAAAAGTATTTGAACAGTGAGGCCAATTCCTTTTTTTTTGTTGTAGACTGAAAACATTTGGGTTTGACATCAAAAGATGAATATGAGACAAGAGATCAACATTTCAGGTTTTATTTCCAGGTATTTACATCTGGATCTGATACACAACTTAGAAGATAGCATTCTTTGTAATGGAACACAACATTTTTAGGTGAGCAAAAGAATCGGAACATCCATCCATCCATCCATTTTCTACCGCTTATTCCCTTCGGGGTCACGGGGGGCGCTGAAGCCTATCTCAGCTACAATCGGGCGGAAGGCGGGGTACACCCTGGACAAGTCGCCACCTCATCGCAGGGCCAACACAGATAGACAGACAACATTCACACTCACATTCATACACTAGGGCCAATTTAGTGTTGCCAATCAACCTATCCCCAGGTGCATGTCTTTGGAGGTGGGAGGAAGCCGGAGTACCCGGAGGGAACCCACGCAGTCACAGGGAGAACATGCAAACTCCACACAGAAAGATCCCGAGGCCGGGATTGAACTCACGACTATATAAACCTAAAATAGATTAAAGTGAATAAGACTTAATATTTAGTTACAAATCCTTTGCTTTCAATAAGTACATCAAGCCTGTGACCCATTGACATCACCAAACTTTTGCATTCTTCTTTTGTGATGCTTTTCCAGGCTTTCACCACAGCCTCTTTCAGTTGTTTGTTTTGGGGGGTTACTCGCTTCAGTCTCCTCTTCAGCAGGTAAAATGCATGCTCTATTGGGTTTAAGTCTGGAGGCTGACTTGGCCAGTCTAAAACCTTCCACTTCTTTCCTCTGATGAACTCCTTTGTTGTTTTGGTTGTTATCTTGCTGCGTTATGAAGGATCTTCCAATCAGTTTGGTTGCATCTTTCTTTAAGTTAGCAGACAAAATGTTTCTGTAGACTTCTGAGTTCATTTTGCTGCTGCCATCATGTGTTACATCATCAATGAAGATGAAAGAGCCCGTCCCAGAAGAAGCTATGCAAGCCCAAGCCATGACATTACCTACGTCGTGTTTCACAGATGAGCTTGTATGTATGGGATCATGAGCAGATCCTTTCTTTCTCCAAACATTTGCCTTTCCATTACTTTGGAAGAAGTTAATCTTTGTCTCATCAGTCCATAAAACTTTTTCCCTGAATTTTTTAGGCTCATCTCTGTACCTTTTGGCAAATTCCAGCCTGGCCTTCCTATTCTTCTTGCTAATGAGCGGTTTGCTTCTGGTGTAGCTTCTGTACTTCTGTTCATGAAGTCTTCTGTGAACAGTAGATTGTGATACCTTCACTCCTACCCTCTGGAGGTTGTTGCTGATGTCACTAACAGTTGTTTTAGGGACTTTCTTTATAGCTCTCACAATGTTTCTGACATCAACTGCTGATGTTTTCCTTGGTCTACCTGTTCCACAGCTATTGCTTAGTACACCAGTGGTTTCTTTCTTCTTCAGGACATTCCAAATGGTTGTACTGGCTATGGCCAATGTTTGTGCAATGGCTCTGATTGATTATCCATCTTCTCTCAGATTCACAATTGCTTCTTTTTCACCTATAGACCACTCTCTGGTTTTCATGTTGGTTCCACCTCTAAATGCCGTCTGCACAGGCAAAACCTATCCTACCCAATCTGAAACTGAGCTCAGACATGCAGTGCTATTTATTGTTTGAATAATCAATGTAATTGGGAGACACCTGGGCAACAAAACACACCTGTCAGTCACATTTTCCAATACTTTTGCTTTCATGAAAAATGGGTAGGTTCAAACAAAAGGTGCTATATTCTAAGTTGTGTATCAGATCTAGGTGTAGATACCTGGAAATAAAAGCTGATATGTTGATCTATTGTCCCATATTTACGGAGACCCTAAAGGGACATGGATTGTTTGCGAGATCTCGCAATACTTTTTGCGAAATCTTGCAAAAGGTTTTTTTCCTATGTCAGTGAACCGGAAGTAAAACAGACAGCAATGGAGGGGTGGGAGCATGCGGGAGCCTACCCATCATCTGTGCTCTGTTGTGGGACCATAATACTATTTGATGTCTTTGTATGTTAGGCCAATACTAAAATCGAAATCAATAAACTTCTTCCACGTATGATGGGTAGGCTCCTCCATCGCTGTGTCTGTTTTACTTCCGGTTCACTGACATAGGAAAAAAACCTTTTGCAAGATCTCGCAAGAAGTATTGCGAGATCTCGCAAAACATCCATGTCCCTTTAGGGCAGTGGTTCTTAACCTGGGTTCGATCGAACCCTAGGGGTTCGGTGAGTCGGCCTCAGGGGTTCGGAGGTAAAGACACCCCCGACTTATCGTGTAAATAAAAACTTCTCCCTATCAGCGTATTATGGATACCCCCAAACAATGTTCCCTCTAATTTTCCATCTGATTTTCAGGTTGATTGATCGATTGAAACTTTTACTAGCAGATTGCAAAGGAAGAGGATACACAGTACAGTTTACAAAGTACAGTACATATTCCGTACAATTGACCACTAAATGGTAACACCCGAATAAGTTTTTCAACTTGTTTAAGTCGGGGTCCACGTTAATCAATTCATGGCAATGTGTGTAAGGTGTGTAATTTGTTGTGAGTTCATGCACTGTGTTGGTTTTGTTCTTTGAACAAGGTGATGTTCATGCGCGGTTCATTTTGTGAACCAGTAAAAAAATATATGACTTTTTCTTGAATTTGAAAAAAGAAGGGTTCGGTGAATGCGCATATGAAACTGGTGGGGTTCGGTACCTCCAACAAGGTTAAGAACCACTGCCTTAGGGGCTCCGTAAATATGGGACAAGAGATCAACATCCATCCATCCATTTTCTACCGCTTATTCCCTTCAGGGTCGCGGGGGGCGCTGGAGCCTATATCAGCTACAATCGGGCGGAAGGCGGGGTACACCCTGGACAAGTCGCCCCCTCATCACAGGGCCAACACACATAGACAGACAACATTCACACTCACATTCACACACTAGGGCCACTTTTTAGTGTTGCCAATCAAACTATCCCCAGATGCATGTCTTTGGAGGTGGGAGGAAGCCGGAGTACCCGGAGGGAACCCACGAAGTCACGGGGAGAACATACAAACTCCACACAGAAAGATCCCAAGGCCGGGATTGAACTCACGACTACTCAGGACCTTTGTATTGTGAGGCAGACGCACTAACCCCTTTGCAACATATCAGCTTTTATTTCCAGGTATCTACACCTGGATCTGATACACAACTTAGAAGATAACACCTTTTGCGATATCTCGCAAAACATTTTTTTCCCTCAATGTCCCTTTAGGGGCTCATACATATTCATCTTTTGATATCAAACCCAAATGTTTTCAGTCTACAACAAAAATAAACAAATTGGACTCACTGTTCCAATACTTTTGGAGGGCACTGTACCTTGATGATATCAGTTGTAATGATGAACTCAGATGGCTTGTGGTCACTCTGTTTGCTGGGAGGACGTGGGGGTCCCAGTCCAAAGATCCCCTTCACCTTGTCCTTCAAACTCTCCTTGCTTGGTTGTTTATTCATGGCCAAGCCTTTTGTCTTGGACAGGCGAGAATGGAAGCCTGTGTAAAGACAAAGTGAAATGACATTGGCTTGCTTAACATCCTCTGTTTTGCAGCACACTTTTTAACCACATCAACCTACTCAGTGGCCTAGTGCAGTGGTACTCAACCTTTTTTCAGTGATGTACCCCCTGTGAAATTTTTTTTAATTCAAGTACCCCCTAATCAGAGCAAAACATTTTTGGTTGAAAAAAAGAGATAAAGAAGTAAAATACAGCACTATGTTATCAGTTTCTGATTTATTATATTGTATAACAGTGCAAAATATTGCTCATTTGTAGTGGAAAAAGATACAAAAATAATAAAAAACTTGTTGAAAAATAAACAAGTGATTCAATTATAAATAAAGATTTCTACACATAGAAGTAATCATCAACTTAAAGTGCCCTCTTTGGGGATTGTAATAGAGATCCATCTGGATTCATGAACTTAATTCTAAACATTTCTTCACAAAAAAAAAAATCTTTAACATCAATATTTATGGAACATGTCCACAAAAAATCTAACTGTCAACACTGAATATTGCATTGTTGCATTGTAATGAATTGAGTAGCCTACTTGATTTGATGTTCAGTTTATGAACTTACATTCATATTTTGTTGAAGTATTATTCAATAAATATATTTATAAAGGATTTTTGAATTGTTGCTATTTTTAGAATATTTTTTTTTTAAATCTCACGTACCCCAAGGCATACCTTCAAGTACCCCCAGGGGTACGCGTACCCCCATTTGAGAACCACTGGCCTAGTGGTTAGAGTGTCCGCCCTGAGATCGGTAGGTTGTGAGTTCAAAGTAAACCCCAGCCGAGTCATACCAAAGACTATAAAAATGGGACCCATTACCTCCCTGCTTAACACTCAGCATCAAGGGTTGGAATTGGGGGTTAAATCACCAAAAACGATTCCCGGGCGCAGCCACCGCTGCTGCCCACTGCTCCCCTCACCTCCCAGGGAGTGATCAAGGGTGATGGGTCAAATGCAGAGAATAATTTCGCCACACCTAGTGTGTGTGTGTGTGTGTGTGTGTGTGTGTGACAATCATTGGTACTTTAACTTTAACATGACAGGCGAGAATTTGAACAACATGTTAGCCACTGGAAGACAGCATTTTTCTTAAATGGATTATATGGGGCCTCTGAATTGTAGTCACTGCGTTAAAGAGACGTCGACAGTCCAGACTAAGTCCAGCCAAAACCTAAACACAAATGTTTAGCGTGTGATGGGAAACATAATTCACCCTTCCACTTAAAACTTTTGTCACATTAGAAGAACAGTGGGCGCAAACAACTTATGTGTTTAAGTTAAACGACTCCAGCACGTCGCAAACTAGTTCCTGACTTGAAAACATGGCCATGGTGCAGACTAAACATTACAAAAAAAAGCAGAAGTAGGATATACACATAATGGCGGTGCAGACTAAACATTACAAAAAAAGCAGAAGTAGGATAAATACATAATGGCGCTGCTGCTGTGCTCCGTTAGCTTTAACGCTGCTGCTGCTGGCTAGCATTCCTTGACTGGCACTGCGAACTAAACCCACAACTCCTCCTCCCCTCTTATCGCACTTCTCTCACCTTGTTAGATGTGAGTGCATGTAGGTTTCATTCAGCCGCAGCTAAGAGACCGGAAAAGGCCTAAATGCACGCTGCTGGAGGCGTATTGTGTTGCAAGCACAGTCCTGCACTATGCCTCCACACCTCCGACGGTCTGACAGGCAGACTTCCGGCAAAAACACGTTTGCCGCAATTACTCATGGGAAATGTAGTTTATAACTGCTAAAGACGCTTATCAGTTTGTATTTTTGCTGAAAAAACTACTAATAAACATACACCGTAGCAAATAGTAAGCATATTAATTAATCTATGTTTTTTCATTCAAACGTGGTATTTTATGCTTATTAGATAACAGGTGTAACTTTTTTTCCGCCCCCCCCCCCAACAGGACCAATACATTGGTTCCGCGTGGCCATGCTTCCTATCCGGGATGTGTAATGTTGTTGCGTTTCAGGATGACTTCTCCGTATTTTTCACAAAACAGGACGGTTGTCACTCGAAGATGTAAGCAGATAGACACATCCACCGCTGCTGTCTCTCTCCTATCCGGACTGAGGAAGCGAAGGAACGTAAATGCTGTGAAAATAGAAGAGGAGGAGGCGAGAGTCTGCTTATCAACACCTGGTATTTGTTTCCATCAAAGACCCCTTGCTGCATTAGTGATTTTTATTCTATTATTGTTTACTCTTAAAACTTACTAACCGTGTGGTTGCACTTATATTTTGGCACTTTGATACCATTTTTTAATCAACCATCCATCCATCCATCCATCCATCTTCTTCCGCTTATCCGAGGTCGGGTCGCGGGGGCAGCAGCCTAAGCAGGGAAGCCCAGACTTCCCTCTCCCCAGCCACTTCGTCCAGCTCCTCCCGGGGGATCCCGAGGCGTTCCCAGGCCAGCCGGGAGACAGTCTTCCCAACGTGTCCTGGGTCTTCCCCGTGGCCTCCTACCGGTCGGACGTGCCCTAAACACCTCCCGAGGGAGGCGATCGGGTGGCATCCTGACCAGATGCCCGAACCACCTCATCTGGCTCCTCTCGATGTGGAGGAGCAGCGGCTTTACTTTGAGCTCCCCCCGGATGACAGAGCTTCTCACCCTATCTCTAAGGGAGAGCCCTGCCACCCGGCGGAGGAAACTCATTTCGGCCGCTTGTACCCGTGATCTTGTCCTTTCGGTCATAACCCAAAGCTCATGACCATAGGTGAGGATGGGAACGTAGATCGACCGGTAAATTGAGAGCTTTGCCTTCCGGCTCAGCTCCTTCTTCACCACAACGGATCGATACAGCGTCCGCATTACTGAAGATGCCACACCGATCCGCCTGTCGATCTCACGATCCACTCTTCCCTCACTCGTGAACAAGACTCCGAGGTACTTGAACTCCTCCACTTGGGGCAGGGTCTCCTCCCCAACCCGAAGATGGCATTCCACCCTTTTCCGGGCGAGAACCATGGACTCGGACTTGGAGGTGCTGATTCTCATCCCAGTCGCGTCACACTCGGCTGCAAACCGATCCAGCGAGAGCTGAAGATCCTGGCCAGATGAAGCCATCAGGACCACATCATCTGCAAAAAGCAGAGACCTAATCCTGCAGCCACCAAACCGGATCCCCTCAACGCCTTGACTGCGCCTAGAAATTCTGTCCATAAAAGTTATGAACAGAATCGGTGACAAAGGGCAGCCTTGGCGGAGTCCAACCCTCACTGGAAACGTGTCCGACTTACTGCCGGCAATGCGGACCAAGCTCTGACACTGATCCAATCAAAGTTTATTTATATAGCCCTAAATCACAAGTGTCTCAAAGGGCTGCACAAGCCACAACGACATCCTCGGCTCAGATCCCATATCAGGGCAAGGAAAAACTCAACCCAATGGGATAACAATGAGAAACCTTGGAGGGGACCGCAGATGTGGGGACCTCCGCCCCCTGGGCGACCTGTGCAATGGATGTCGAGTGGATCTAGTTAATAGTGTGAGAGTCCAGTCCATAGTGGATCTAGTTAATAGTGTGAGAGAGTCCAGTCCATAGTGGGGCCAGCAGGGCATCATCTTGAGTGGAGACAGGTCAGCAGCGCAGAGACATCATCAACTGATGCACAGATGAGTGGTCCACCTCAGGTCCCGATTTTGAACAGCTAGCGAGTCGTCTGTGGTCACGGTATAGCTCGGTTGGTAGAGTGGCCGTGCCATCAACCTGAGGGTTGCAGGTTCGATCCCCGCTTCCGCCATCCTAGTCACTGCCGTTGTGTCCTTGAGCAAGACACTTTACCCGCCTGCTCCCAGTGCCACCCACACTGGTTTAAATGTAACTTAGATATTGGGTTTTCACTATGTAAAGTGCTTTGAGTCACTAGAGAAAAGCGCTATATAAATATAATTCACTTCACTTCACTTCACCTAGTAACCTCTCCATGCAGGAGAGGGGGGCAGAGCAGAAAAGAGACGGCAGATCAACTGATCTAAAAATGAGTCTATTTAAAGGCTAGCGTGTAC